>NW_007377829.1:71891-128033 GCF_000475195.1 Diaphorina citri | reverse complement strand
CAACCTTCGAGCTCTATTGTAATTCAAAAGCAACAATCGGTGCCTACTAACTTACGTCAAAAAAAAAAAAAAAAAAATAAAAAAAAAAAAAAAAAAAAAAAAAAAAGCTGTTATTGAACTTGGCTTAAACCCGTAGCTATCAACCTATGATTTCATCATTCCCTACTTTTAAATCAAATATAGTTGATACCTATATTATCTATTACCTTTACCTACCCTACCTTCCCTACCTATTAGAGGTAACGTATTCCGAGGTAGGTAAGTAGGTAGGTAGGTATAAAAAAAGTTTATAAATTGGTACCTACGTATATATATATATATTTTTTTTTTTTTTTTGCAAAATTTTTAAGATGAAGGGGGCAAGTTTTTATGAGTACAACCGTATAGCAGAATAACATTCCCTGTTTAAAATGAGTTTCATCAATCGTTCAGTCCTTTTTTTATACCCGCTTTAAATGATGTTTGTGATATTAGACCGATAGCTGCTATTTTATAGTTTTGCTATGATTCAGTACCACAATACCTACTCTCACTAGTTATACATAGTAAGAAACAAAGTAAGTGAAGTTTGACGTCACGGCATACGCTCCCGTAGGCGATGACGTCATAATTCATGACTCCCACTTCGTTTGTTTGTGCGCAAGCGTTTTTGCGCATTTTGACGTGAAGTCTGACGTCGCAACTCTTTGAACTTTTTCAATAGAACAGCAGTTAAAAATTGAATTTTCGACCTTTTAAAGTTACTTTTTCGGAGTTTTGACCTCAGATTTGGATTTTTCACAAATTTTTATGTAGGACTCGAGCTTTATAATATTTTCCCAATTGCAACTCCTCCATTGTCTCAAATATTATTCTCCAAATCAATACGCCACACTAATCTGATGTGACTTGGACTCAAGTCTAGCGCTCTAACTACCTACAGGAGACAAATAAGACACTGTTGTTTTATGAAATAGGTTTTGTAGTGATTTCCGGGATCACTTTTTGAAATTTTCAATTCTAAAAAATTAAAAAAAGAGCTTCCTGAAAGCTCATCTATATTCTAAATGCAAATGTAGGGGACACTTTGAAAACAAAACACTGTACCCATATTAGTTACTTTCCTTCTTCGGAAAGGAAAGTAAAAAAAGGAATGAGATCCCCCGTAAAAACAAAATGTGTGAAAAATAATGCCAAGGTCCTGTCCAAAAACATTAGCCTTTTCCGAAATATTTCCAATGGCTAACTACCTACCTATACCTACTATGGACTAGAATTTCGTTCTCACTCTCTTAAAATTCACTTACGAGGTATTGTGAGTAGTGAACATGCCAGGTGCCAGCACCCGGTAGTCCTTGTCATTACTGAGCTCCGCCATAAGTACCTCTACCTCATTGTTGATCTTTTCCATTTTGGCCATAGCATGCCCCAGGGCGGGTGCGGGGGCCTTCATCTCCTCGGCCCAAATGTCCCTGTCTAGCTTTAGGAACGTGTCCAGAATCTCCGCACTATCCACCATGGTTAACTTCCTCTGGAGGAGAAACAAGATGGAGGGTTAGATTTATGGTCAGTTTTTTTTTTCCTTCTAGATTTTTATAAGTACCTAGGTAAATAAAGGTGATTTAGCTAAAAATGAAATTTCTCATACGAAATTTCACAAACCACAACGGTGACTATGGGCCGTGGACCATTGACCCTCTACAATCGCCAAGATCATCGACCATCGCAGAAAAAATATTCAGCTCAATTTCTTGATTTTCTGCTAGGTTGGTATTATGGTCAAGGCTCCATTGAGGACACTTCTTTTCATTAGCATGGTTTACTAACGTGTGGTTTTTTGAAAAACTTTTTTCCTATGGAAAATATATCGGGGAACAAGGAGCAAGGCATCTCCTCCACTTTTATTCATGTATTGCATATTGCATAACCTAAATATTACCTGGCATTCATACAAATTTTAATCAAAATTATTTTCTACAAAGAAACGACTGAAACGAGAGCTTAATTAGTTTAGCTGTTCTAGCCAGTTTAGTTAGATTGGAGGGTAGTTCGCCTTGTAAGTGCTAGGTCGCGAGTTCGATTCCCAACTAACTATTTAGGTAGATATTTACTTACCTTGTTATTTCGGCTGCTTGGGGTACATCCCATAATATTTTTCAGAGAATATTTTTTGTGAACCATTTTTTCCTCTTGAAGAACAAAGGTAGACTTTGTCTTGTAGCAAAGGTGGATGTCGTGTGAAGAAGTTTGAACATCACATGGCGGGGGAATTCAAATTCGGGAATTAATCATACGGTATGAGCTGGGAAACTGACCATGATGGTGAGGAACAACTGGAAATAAAATAAATAACACAGGTAAAATAAATACAGTCAAACCTGGATACTAAGGGGAGGAGACGGCGTGTGTGGAAGAGGGGGGGGTTGCAGGAGACGGTGTGGGGTGGGGGTGTATAGGTACCCACCCATTTTGTAAGTTTATAGAGGTCAGGGAATATGGAAGAAGGTTCTGGATGTTTAGAGGAAGAGGGTGAAGAAAAAGGAAAGTAGAGGAGAAGAAGAAGAAAGAGGAGGAGAGGAGGAGGAAGAGGAGGAGGAGGAGGAGGAGAGAGAGAGAGAGAGAGAGAGTGAGTGAGTGAGTGAGAGAGAGAGAAGTGGGTAAAGGTATGTCTTGCCGTAATATTCGTATGTCGTATGGGTATTGGCTACCTATTACCTCAATATAGCTATTAAAGGCAGGTAGTAGCTAGGTATATGTACCTAGGGTACAAATAGTTTTGTTAACATAAACCGTAAGTTAAAGCATCTAGCAGCTTAAATACATAAATTATTATTTAATATAAGGTAATTTTACATAATTATGTATATGGACTAGTCCCAATTCCTATATAAATCATATATGTAAATCTATGTAAATATTATGTATAGGTATCTCTACGCACCACCACTTTCGTGTTCCTGGTAAAAAGACCTTTAATTTGATATATAGGTCGACCAGGTTTGTATAAGTCCTTCTATGGGGACAGGCAGACAGACAGACCGACAAACCGACAGACAGACGACACCGAAGCGAATACAATAGCCCGTCCCTTATACCTTTTTTTATTACTATCGTAATATTATTACTATCGTAATATTATTACTATCGTAATATTAAAGGAAGGACGGGCTAAAAAATCGGAAAAATGGTAATTTTGGACGGAGAAAAAATTGGACGGAAAAAAATTCGTGCAGTGTGAACCTGAACATGAACAGGTTGTAATTGTATTGTAACCCAATATCAACTCCCCACCAAGTTTCTCTATTTCCCCCCGTTTTTATTTATTCTTTATTTTTAATTATTATTTATTTATTAGTACCTATTTTTTAACGTGTCAGGTCATCTCCCCACTTTTCAGTATCCTATTTCCCCCCCGGGGTTTTTCCCTTTGGTCCGGTGGTAAATTCCCAAACCAGTTCGATTCTCGTTAGATCAATATTCATTAGTGGGGAACTTGGTGCCAGATTTCGTCAGTGGGGATCACACATCGTCCAGAATTTTTTTCTGGTTCAGTTCAATTTGGTTGCTCGTGACTTGTCGATCGTGGATATTTCGATATTGGTACCAATTTTTACTTTTTTTACTTTTTATTCTGTAATTCAGTGAAGCAGACTTTTTTGGTGATTTTACTTTTTTCTTTTCGTGTCACCATATTTCTACTTTCTAAAATTTCTTCTTGTTGGTGAAAGTTTTACTTCCAATATTTTTATTTTTATTTATTTTTATCTGCATCCCATGCTCTCCATGATGTCCTGGAAGTATTCTTTCCTTGGTCTGCCCCTCGGTCTCCTGCCAACTTCTCTTTCAAAGATACTCTAAATTAATGCCAAGGGCAAGATAAATCTATTGATCCTTAACAAATGGAGTGTTCTTGAATACATGTGACTCCACCCTTAAATAGCTAAAAAATACTCCAGCTAATGATCAAAAGTGCTCGAATTTCCAATAAATGTCAATCTAGATAGACAGATACTAAATTTGGAACAATGGTACATACGGCAAGATAAATCTATTGATCCTTAACAAATGGAGTGTTCTTGAATACATGTGACTCCACCCTTAAATAGCTAAAAAATACTCCAGCTTATGATCAAAAGTTCTCGAATTTCCAATAAATGTCAATGTAGATAGACAGATACTAAATTTGGTACAATGGTAGGTACATACCAGTAGTTCCTATTACCTATGTATTATTTTATTGAACCTCTCAGCCAAGGTCAAATTTCGAATGCAATCCCATAATGAGGAAATGCATTGCTTTTGGTTAAACCCGGATATAACCAGGAGGCTAGAGGAGGAACTTTCACCATTTCACGAGGTAGGTGTCCATTTTAATTTCCTTGATGCCAGATTACCAATCAGAACAATTCTAGTTATTTGTTATCCTTATTTCTTTGTAATAAATACACCCACGTGCAAAAATTCGGGACTGGTTTGGGACTCCTTCAATATCAACAATTTTTCGGAATTCATGATATCATGTTAATTCCTAGCTCGAGAAACGAATTCATTAAAAAAAAATTGAAAAACAAATTTGAATATTCGATAATGAAATCTCTACCTCGACCTTTGAAAAAAAAAAAACTCCCCACGATACGGTTTTTGACAGTTTGCAAAAACAAAATAATTTATTCAACCTTCATGAAAAATCTGGTGTGAACATCACACGACTTTCCTTATCCTATTGAATGATGCTTATTTGAGTGTTCTTTTACCCTAACTTTTACAATATCTCTAACCGTTTTGTCGCTATAGCTGAAAACCGCCAAAAAACGGTCGAAATCTGTCCAAAAGCGGTCAAAATACCGCCAAGCGCAGCAATCATCTCAACCAAACGTTCCGGCACCCTTGTCACATTTGACAGCTACATACCAAATTTCAAGTCTCTAGCTCTTACCGTTCTCGAGATATTTTGTTTACCACAGACAGACACACACACGGACCAATGGCTGAAACTTTGGATTTAGGCTCTAGGGACCTCAAAACGTGTTTTGGCACTAAAAATTGGATTTAGGCTCTAGGGACCTCAAAACGTGTTTTGACACTAAAAACTGACCATCGAAAATTTGACCCGATTACATTATTTTCCTTCCTATAGGATAAAGAAAGTAAAAAAAAAAAAAAACTTGAAATGATCACATTGGTTACACCGGCCTTTAGAATCTAGATCAAATGCTCATCAATGTCAGAAAACTCCATTGAGAAAATTGCTACTGAAGGTCATTGAACGACCTTGTCAAGGTCATTCCCCCACTCCCTTTGGGTCACAGTTCTCTATATTAGATTGGCATTTTTCTATGAACCAATCTATTCAGTTCTATTATCCGAAGTTAGTATAGATTCTATTACCTAACGCTAATAACTATAATTATTATTAGGAGTAGGAATAGAAATTTCTATTAGGTGTTAGCAATTGATTAGAAAGACGTAAGGGACCGTTCACACTGCACGAAACGATTTTTTTCTGTTACGAAATTTTCTTCGTTACGAAGAACAAGCTGGGCCCGTCCCTCCGGGAATTTTTTAGCCCGTAGTTTATTCAATCGTGGTTAAAGAAAATCAGTACCTATGTACCTACCTAATTTGTTTAATATTCAGTTTATTATTATTATTTTTTTTCCTTTTAATTTCATGTAATGATTTAAAATCAAGACTAGAGCCCGTTCTCCCTTTATTCCTTTTTAATATTTAAGTCACTAATCCATTTATTGGCCTTGCGCGGCATAGCTTAACATAGGTGACAAAAACCGGTCTTAAATTCGCTGAATCAAAAAGTTTTCCTCGCTTTGAGTTCATAGGTCGTCGCGACAAATTTCGAGATCAGAGCTCATTTGTGTGAGAAAATGTGAAAAAAATCCCCGAAAAACCAGTTTTTTTTTTTTTTTTTTTTTTTTTTTTGTTTTTTGGCTTTATGGTTTTCTGGACAAAATTTGCACCACCATTTTCGTGTTCCTGGTAAAAAGACCTTTAATTTGATATATAGGTCGACCAGGTTTGGATAAGTCCTTCTATGGGGACAGACAGACAGACCGACAGACAGACCAACAGACGACACCGAAGCGAATACAATAGTCCGTCCACTATACCTTTTATTATTACTATTGTAATTTAATAAAGGAAGGACGGACTAATGAAACCTCCCATTGAGTTGTCTTACTTGCTTTCCTTCCTACAGGATATAAGGAAAGTAAAAATTAATGCTTGTGGTTGAAAATCCTAAATCCTGTAGTTTTCCTTTTGTCGGATTTCGAAAAATCTGTGGGTTTCGCAGTTTTGACCTTACCTTTAGGGACAGAGGGACACCCTTTAAATTTTGTACAATTTATGAGTGGGAACGTGTGTAGATAGCGTATCTCCTACCCATTATTATTATTAGTCCCACCCACTCGCATTCATTTAACTTACAACTGGCCAAACATAAGGTTATGAACGTGAATTATTTCTCTCCCTAAAGTCCTTTGGCATCTACTTTAATTATTACAGTGGAACCTCGATTATTTCAAATTCCATTGTTTCAACTCTCTATTATTTCAACCCCAAAATCAGTTCTATTTTTTTCAAAGTGTTCAAACTGACGAGACTAATGACAAAGAAAATGTCGATAAGACATGATTTTTGTTTGTTTAATTTCAATAGGGTATTTATTAAAAATATTGTTCTTTTGTATCTAATTTCCCCTTTTCATTTTTTTACGGAATTTCAATTGTTTCAACTACCCTTGGTCCCAATTTGAAATAATCGAGGTTCTACTGTATAATTTTTATTCTACTATCCTCCATTTTTGAAAAGGTTCGAGCGGGGGTTATCTTGAAAATTTCCATTCTAATTTATGTTATTCAAATTTGTGGAAAAAAAGAAAACCCCCGGCGGGACTCTTGCTGGTATGGGCCGAAAATTTTTTCAGCACAAAATTTTGAAGAATAGAGAGTAAAAACGGGAAAAATAAATATAAAATGAACCTCTCACTCTAAAATAACATGCTGTGAGTGTAGGTAGATATGTAGATAATGAGAGAGAGAGAGAGGGAGGGAGAAAGAAAGAGAGAGTAAGAGCAAAAAGAGTGTAGAAAATTCAAGGAAGGAAGAGGGAGAGAGAGAAAGAAAGAGAGTGAGGGAGGAAGAGAGTAAGAGCAAAAAGAGTGTAGAAAATTCAAGGAAGGAAGAGGGAGAGAGAGAAAGAAAGAGAGTGAGGGAGGAAGAGAGAGAGAGGGGGGAGTAAGTGAGTGAGAGGGAAAGAGAGTTAGTAAGAGCGAGAAAGTGTAGCAGAAAATGAGGGGAAGGAAGAGAGAGAGAAATAATGAGCGTGAGAGGGAGGAAGAGATAGAGTAAGTGGGATAGACAGAAAGAAAAGGGAAGAGGGAGGGAGAGAGAGAAAGTGAGTGAGAGGAAAGGAGAGGGAGAAAGAAGATAATGAGAGAGCTGGAGAGAGAAAAATAAGAAAATGAGATAGGAGGGAAATATGGGGGAAAGAAAGGGAGGGAAAGAGAGAGAGAGAGAATGGGAGAAAAAGAGATTTCTCTCTCTTTTTCTATCTTTCCATGTAAACGAGGATTATGTATTTTGTACGAAAAAGTCGGTACCTATTATATTATGTAGTAGGTACCATAAGCAGTGTGAAGCAGGTACTCTTACCTTACATAATACAAGGGTAGGTACGTATCATAATACATATTATGTGCATAGTTAAGTACTTAGCATAACATCTACATAAGACGAATGAAAGGCTCATTTTGCTTTGCATAAGACAGCGAAGAAAACGGGATGAAAACAAAGGATAAAGAAAGGGAGGAGAAAGAGGAGGAGAGGGAGCGAGAGAGAAATTGATAGAGGAAGAGAGATGGAGAGAGAGGTAAGATAGCTGTGGTTTGTCTTAATGATTTATTGTGTAAAATAAAACCTCTTTCCTTCTCTCTTTCCTCAACCTCCTTCTCCCCCCTCTCTCTCTCTTTTATCTCCCACTCCCTTTATCACCATATTTAGGTATATAATTCAATGTTATACATAGAGAAGTTAGGTATATAATTCAATGTTATACATAGAGAAGTTAGGTATATAATTCAATGTTATACATAGAGAAGTTAGGTATATAATTCAATGTTATACATAGAGAAGTTAGGTATATAATTCAATGTTATACATAGAGAAGTTAGGTATATAATTCAATGTTATACATAGAGAAGTTAGGTATATAATTCAATGTTATACATAGAGAAGTTAGGTATATAATTCAATGTTATACATAGAGAAGTTAGGTATATAATTCAATGTTATACATAGAGAAGTTAGGTATATAATTCAATGTTATACATAGAGAAGTTAGGTATATAATTCAATGTTATACATAGAGAAGTTAGGTATATAATTCAATGTTATACATAGAGAAGTTAGGTATATAATTCAATGTTATACATAGAGAAGTTAGGTATATAATTCAATGTTATACATAGAGAAGTTAGGTATATAATTCAATGTTATACATAGAGAAGTTAGGTATATAATTCAATGTTATACATAGAGAAGTTAGGTATATAATTCAATGTTATACATAGAGAAGTTAGGTATATAATTCAATGTTATACATAGAGAAGTTAGGTATATAATTCAATGTTATACATAGAGAAGTTAGGTATATAATTCAATGTTATACATAGAGAAGTTAGGTATATAATTCAATGTTATACATAGAGAAGTTAGGTATATAATTCAATGTTATACATAGAGAAGTTAGGTATATAATTCAATGTTATACATAGAGAAGTTAGGTATATAATTCAATGTTATACATAGAGAAGTTAGGTATATAATTCAATGTTATACATAGAGAAGTTAGGTATATAATTCAATGTTATACATAGAGAAGTTAGGTATATAATTCAATGTTATACATAGAGAAGTTAGGTATATAATTCAATGTTATACATAGAGAAGTTAGGTATATAATTCAATGTTATACATAGAGAAGTTAGGTATATAATTTAATGTTATACATAGAGAAGTTAGGTATATAATTTAATGTTATACATAGAGAAGTTAGGTATATAATTTAATGTTATACATAGAGAAGTTAGGTATATAATTTAATGTTATACATAGAGAAGTTAGGTATATAATTTAATGTTATACATAGAGAAGTTAGGTATATAATTTAATGTTATACATAGAGAAGTTAGGTATATAATTCAATGTTATACATAGAGAAGTTAGGTATATAATTTAATGTTATACATAGAGAAGTTAGGTATATAGGTAATTCAATGTTATACATATAGGTGTTAGGTATATAATTCAATGTTATACATAGAGAAGTTAGGCATATAATTTAATGTTATACACAGAGAAGTTAGGTATATAATTCAATGTTATACATAGAGAAGTTAGGCATATAATTTAAAGTTATACATAAGATATATACATAGAGATTTTATAGACGTATATAATAGAATCATGCGAGTAAATAATTGAATAGATATTGCCTATGTGTGTGGAAGCGTGAACGATTTATGGCAAGAAAATGAAACCAAGATAAGAGTTCATCTCTCTCCCTCGCTCTCTCTCTCTCTCTCTCTTTCGATATAACTCGTTTTAAACACTTTACTTGTTTGAGAATGAGAGAAAAAGAGATAGAAGAGAGAAAGAAGGAGAAAAAGAAACAGAGAAAGAGAGAGAGAGAGGAAAAGAAAAAAGAGTTCATCTCTCTCCCTCGCTCTCTCTCTCTCTCTCTCTTTCGATATAACTCGTTTTAAACACTTTACTTGTTTGAGAATGAGAGAGAAAGAGATAGAAGAGAGAAAGAAGGAGAAAAAGAAACAGAGAAAGAGAGAGAGAGAGGAAAAGAAAAGCGGGGACATAAAATGTATATTAGGCTGTAACAACTTCGAGGAGAGGAAAGGAGAGAAAGGAAGAAAAAGAGAGACAGGGAAAGAGGGAGAGAAAAGAAAGGGAGGTAGAGAGAGAGAGAGAGAGAGAGAGACAAAGAGAGATTGAGAGAGACAGGAGGAGAAAGAGAGTAACGGACAAAAAAAGGAGAAAGAGGGAGAGACAGGAAGAGTTATGGAAAAAGAAACCACTACTAAGTAAACTTTTGCCAAGAATGTGACAAACAAATGATTTATTTTTTTATTTTTTTCTCGAGTGTTTTTTTTTTTTTTCTTCTTCTTCTTCTTCTTCTTCTTCTTCTTCTTCTTCTTCTTCTTCTTGAGAGGGAAGGATCTTGGGGGTAGGAAGAAATGACCAGAGGGTGTTGGTGGAGGAGAAGAAGGAGGAGGAGGGAAATGAAAAAAATATTATTAAATTTTAATAAAAAGTTTACAGTGAGGTTTTTTTGAAAGACAGAAAAAAATCCAATATCCCTAAACCTTGCGTAGCCGTTCATAGGAGTTCCGCCCATAGTCTAAATCCAAAGTTACATAATCAAGTAGCCCAATAATTATTTATTCAACTTTAAATTACCTGAAATAATAAATAGCTCCCAATAATAAGTACCTACCTAATGATAATTAGAAGAATTAATTCTTTGTAGATTTCAGAAAAAAAAAGTAAAAAAGGAGAGCTCCAAGAAAGTTAAAAAAAGGCAAAGTGAAAAAGATAAAAATAAAGGAAAAAAAACATTCTAAAGGAAATTTTTACAGCTTGGAAATAAAAACACAAAGTTCTATTCAATAATAATAATAATAATAATAATAATAATAATAATATTGAAGTTTATTTTATGTCACATTAGCAATAAAATGTTCTTTTGGAATAAATCCCTTTAAGTACTAGCGTACTTTTAGGGAATTCTTCTTAATTATTTTTCTTCTTAAATTTTCTTCATCTTCTTTATTATTTTTCAAAATAACAGTACGTTTTCCATTTTGAATGTGTAAGGCTATAAGGCCCTTATGACTCTTATGAGGGTCTCCGTCTCCCAACACCTCTAAAGATGCGTCCAAACATAGTCGACCGGCCGGACGTGGTAAATCTATGTTGTCAAGGCAGTGTGGATGGTTCAGTCGGCATCGATTGATGATTGATGGCCTGTCGACTATGTGTGGACACACATACCATTGCCAAGTGGATTATTGGATATCCGCTTACTTCCTTTTAATCTTTGTATGGTAAAATTCAATAAAAACAGATTAACATTTTTGCCAAAAAAAATGTAAATTTTTTAAACCTCCTTATCCGGCCCTGGTTATAGGGTCCGAAAGCCGTGCCTACCCAGGTATGTATAGTAGTATTGATTGTAATCGGACACTTCACGTACTGACCCTGTTAACAAGGATATTAGATATTAGCTGTGTACTTTGTACGGCTTTGCTAATATCGGGGACGAAACTTTTTGTCCGCCATTAGAATGGAATGGAATTAGTGATGTTTACGTAACCCAAAATAAACGGCAAGCAAAATATACGTCCTAAATGGGATGGTTAAGTCCGGGTCCAGTACTTAAGTACAAATAATGTACTTAAGTACCTCCAACTCTGGGGTCCACAAAGTGAGTTTAAACTCCGTTTAAGTGTTAATCTCGGTTTGAGCAATCTGATTTTCTAAAAATTTTGATTTTTTTTTTTAATCAACTAATCAGATTCAGATTGCTTAGTGTGAAAGTTAAAACTTAAACCAAATTTAAACGCACTTTGTGGACCCGGACCTTATTAGGTATTCAACAGAACAGTTCCTGTCGATTTTGGGACTGACACAAACAAAATGTATTACTATTCAACAGAACAGTTCCTGATGGATCACTGAAGTTAAGCAACGTTGCCTAAGGTTAGAATTGGCGACCTGATGACCATAAGTATTCGCGTGCTGCTGGCTTTTCTTGGCCTTACTCAGACTGGGGAGTTTATTCTCAATTTCTCTAAGAACGGAGAGAAAAGAAACTTCAAGAAATACAGACCCAGCACTCAGGCAACACAATTTCACTTTCAAAGTTATCAGTAGCCAGCCTAGTTAGCTTAGTTGGTAGTGCGTCTGCCTTGTAAGCGCTAGGCCGCGGGTTCGATTCCCGCCCGGGGCGGGGATAATGTTCGTTCTCGGAACGGCTGGCTTTCCTCCTATCCTGTCTTCCTTCTCTCTTCGATTTCGGGACGATAAGACTTCTACTTGTAAGCGCTAGGCCGCGGGTTCGATTCCCGCCCGGGGCGGATTTTATCCTGATGGGATAATGTTCGTTCTCGAGGCTTATCCTGATGGGATAATGTTCGTTCTCGGAACGTCTGGCTTTCTCCTATCCTGTCTTCCTTCTCTCTTCGATTTCGGGTAAATAAGACCATAGCAGTTACAGTTCCCTCTGTCAAACCTCTTAAAAAAAAATCCCAAATAAACCTTCACATCAGCCATTACAACTCGAGTTGGAAAATAATCGAGTAGAAAATAATCGAGTTGAAAAATCTCACTCGAGTCCCATCACTAAATAAAGTTAGAGAACCTTATTAATTTTCAATATTCCCAAATGGGTTTTTTTTTTTTTTTTTTTTTTTTTCAAGGGAGGTTATAACGGAGGTGTTATAGTCCTCAGATCAAAGACAGGATAGGAGAATGCCAGCCGTTCCGAGAACGAATCTTATCTGTTTAGTTTATGAACAAAGCGGCTCGGGCGCTAATCGTATCCGCGACCGAGCCCTTCCAAGGCAGGTAGTCGTCTTTTATATTTATTTCTTCCTACTGCATTCCATAGACTCCTTTTTTTTCGACAATAGAATGCCTGAAAAATAAAGAATCCATCATTTACCCTTGCAAGTTGATTGCAATGACTTGATTGCAGCAAATGCTTGTAACTCTTCTCCCATCACATACTCAATCACCCCCACAGCAAATCCATTCCAACTATTCAATTGTATTTCACAGACTCACCCACCCACTTTCCACCACCCACCCCCGACACACACCATGGCCCTCGACCTGCACAAGAAAGCCCTCTCCTCCACCAAATACAAGGTCAAACCCCTCGAAATCACCGAGGACATCGTCAACTCTAAATACTACAAAGATCCCCTCCAGCTGCTCGGGGAAAAGAACTTCGGGCGTCCTCGGAAAATCCCGAAGGACGAGATCGGAACCCCGATTCAGGAGTTCTTTCGCGATGCTTCGGTCTTCGTGACGGGTGGGACGGGATTCATGGGGAAGATACTGGTAGAGAAGCTACTCCGGGCGATTCCACATTTGAAGCATATCTATCTCCTGGTGAGACCGAAGAAGGGCAAGGCCGTGCAGGAGCGCTTGGAGGCCATCTTTGAAGATAGGGTAAGTGAACCGATTGCATGACACAGGGAGGGACGTCCCTGAGAGACGTCCATATTTTAGGCTATTGGTGGTAGATTTGGGCTTTCTTCTTGGGCAAGTTTGTGAATAGTCGAAAAACGTTGACGTTCAAAATTCTTTCATTTTTTGGAAGCCCAAAGTTCTTTTATAGTGAACCGATTGCATGACACAGGGAGGGACGTCCCTGAGAGACGTCCATATTTTAGGCTATTGGTGGTAGATTTGGGCTTTCTTCTTGTGCAAGTTTGTGAATAGTCGAAAAACGTTGACGTTCGAAATTCTTTCAATTTTTGGAAGAAGTGGTTTCACTATTTATTTCCTTCACTAATTTAAAAGATTTTTCCCCGATTTTTGGCCTTTTTTATGCACCTGCCCTTACACAGAAGCCCAAAGTTCTTTTATAACAGTAAACCTGGAGGTATAATAGCATACCTAAACTCTACATAGGTAACATAAAATCCATCCCAACTCAACTTCTTGTTCAAATAACAAAGCTAACAACAAACACCAAGTAAACAGTCAAATCTTTCACAGACAATAGCAAACATTTTGAATATAGTATTGACCAACATAAGTTTAGCTAGAACTTTTATGCAATTGCTGATATTGACACCATTTATAAATATCTCTCTATTACTAATTTTTTATGCCATTATACTTAAATATTGAAGTTTTTTTATGAGATATCTATGGTTGGTCGTTGAGTTTGAGATTTGATGGTTGGAAGTTTATATTTGAGAAGTCTGGGAGTAAAAAATCCAATGGGAATGTTTGTATAGCAAGTTGTTTTTGGTGTCCTTTAGAATGTTTTGGGGTTGTTGGTACTTTGCACTTCTGTTTCTTGTAGATAGTATGCAATTTCCAGTTTTTCGTTGAGACTTTTCTTCTCTTTCTTGGAACGTTCTTAGATTCTTGGGTGAACTTGAACCGAAAGTCCTAAAGAGACAAAACCTGCCACTGCCATTCAGACTGTCTGACAGACCTAGGTTAGAAGCTTCTTCCGGCGCATGCATAGCTCTGTCAGACAGTCTGAACTTGTAATAATAATAATAATAATCTTAAGTGGAAGGCAACCACTAGGCGAGGTTAACGCCTTAGGCGTTCTCTACCACCTTGTGTGGCCGGCATAAGGTTTATTCTCAAACGGGTGACTTTAACTATCCCGTCCTCCTTCTCTTCTACTTCGGGGCGATAAGACTGCCTTTGTCGCGGGTCAGTACGGTTAAAAAACGTGGGTTTTTTAATCGCCACTTCCAAAAGATAAGGAATTCCCTGGGTATACCGATCCGACATAGTCCAGTAGTTTAGTATTTTACGCACCGAGTTACGTAAATAATATTCCTACATAGGTATCTGAATATTCATAGATTCATACCTAGTTACTTACACATATTCATACTAACTTAATACCAGCTAATGGCAAGTTGGACATTTTATCATCTAATATATAAAAATGAATGTGTGTGTGTGTGTTGTTCGAACTTTATGCCTGGCCAAACCGCTGATCCGATTGCTATGAAACTTTGTCAACTCATTGCTTGCACTCCCGTGAAAGGATTTTATCCTTGGTTTCCCGACTAACTACAAAGCTACACTCAGCCCGAGTGGGTCCAGGGATATTTAGGACCGAAGAGGTCTAGCACTAGTTTAATTGCCTGTATTATGCATTCTAATCTCGTGCTGCCCATCAGTGAAGGTACCTAGCTGCTGGGATCCTAATCCTACTGCTTCTCGGTCAACAAACCAACGTCATGTGATTCGGTTGTTCCTGACTTCTTTCAGCTTTGTACGGCCACTCAACTTCTTGTTCAAATAACAAAGCTAACAACAAACACCAAGGGGTAAACAGTCAAATCTTTCACAGACAATAGCAAACATTTTGAATATAGTATTGACCAACATAAGTTTAGCTGGAACGTTTATGCAATTGCTGATATTGACACCATTTTTAAATATCTCTCTATTACTAATTTTTTATGTCATTATAAATATTGAAGTTTTTTTTATGAGATATCTCTTGAGTGGAAGGCAACCACTAGGCGAGGTTAACGCCTTAGGCGTTCTCTACCACCTTGTGTGGCCGGCATAAGGTTTATTTTCAAACGGGTGATTTTTACTATCCCATCCTCCTCCTTTTCTACTTCGGGGCGATAAGACTTCCTTTGTCGCGGGTCAATACGGTTAAAAAACGTGGGTTTTTTAATCGCCACTTGAAAAAGATAAGGAATTCCCTGGGTATACCGATCCGACATAGTTCAGTATTTTACGCACCGTAATTCTTTTATAACAGTAAACCTGGAGGTATAATAGCATACCTAAACTCTACATAACATAAAATCCATCCCAACTCAACTTCTTGTTCAAATAACAAAGCTAACAACAAACACCAAGGGGTAAACAGTCAAATCTTTCACAGACAATAGCAAACATTTTGATACTGAACATAGTATTGACCAACATAAGTTTAGCTGGAACGTTTATGCAATTGCTGATATTGACACCATTTATAAATATCTCTCTATTACTAATTTTTTATGCCATTATAAATATTGAAGTTTTTTTATGAGATATCTATGGTTGGTCGTTGAGTTTGAGTTGATGGTTGGAATTTTATATTTCTGAAGTCTGGGAGTAAAAAATCCAATGGGAACGTTTGGATGGCAAGTTGTTTTTGGTGTCCTTTAGAATGTTTTGGGGTTGTTGGTACTTTCATAGTTTGCACTTCTATTTCTTGTAGATAGTATGCAATTTCCAGTTTTTCGTGGAGACTTTTCTTCTCTTGGGACGTTCTTAGATTCTTGGGTGAACTTGAACCGAAAGTCCTAAAGAGACAAAACCTGCCACTGCCACTCAGACTGTCTGACAGACCTAGGTCGGAAGCTTCTTCCGGCGCATGCATAGCTCTGTCAGACAGTCTGAACTTGTAATAATAATAATAGACTCTTGAGTGGAAGGC
Organism: Diaphorina citri; assembly: GCF_000475195.1. Classification (NCBI taxonomy): domain Eukaryota; kingdom Metazoa; phylum Arthropoda; class Insecta; order Hemiptera; family Psyllidae; genus Diaphorina; species Diaphorina citri. Next base: position 111,815 of record NW_007377829.1, on the reverse strand, counting down.
AACCACTAGGCGAGGTTAACGCCTCAGGCGTTCTCTATCACCTTGTGTGGCCGGCATAAGGTTTATTCTCAAACGGGTGACTTTTACTATCCCGTCCTCCTTCTCTTCTACTTCGGGGCGATAAGACTTCCTTTGTCGCGGGTCAATACGTGGTTAAAAAACGTGGGTTTTTTAATCGCCACTTCAAAAAGATAAGGCACTCCCTGGGTATACCGATCCCACATAGTTCAGTAGTTTGGTATTTTACGCACCGAGTTACGTAAATAATATTTCTAGATATATCTGAATATTCATAGATTCATACCTAGTTACTTACACATATTCATACTAACGACTAACCTAATACCAGCTAATGGTAAGTTGGAGTGGTCTAGCGAAAAAGTCTACAGTGTACTGGCACCTTTAGAGTATTAGTAATTTAGATTTAGCAATAGATAGATAAAAGTATCAATGAATTTGATGCGTAGGTATACGAGCCAGTAAAATAATAAATTACTACTCATGACTAATGAATACCTTCTAGCCTAATTCCTAGGGATATGGACATAAATATCATAGCTAGTTCTATTCATAGCTCTGTTCGGACTGCAAGTATTTCGTCATTGCATAATCATACACATTGGCCTATTGCAATACGATGGTCTCTTATTATAGGCCTGGATGAACTATGACTAATAGTTCAACTTCAGTAATACATACGAGTATGCTCGGCTGATAGACTGATGAAAATATTAGGTGGGTTTGTCCAACTTCATATGAGCAAAGCAGAGGCCGCACGCACCTACTGACTTACTAACTACTTTGACGAAGAAAAAAGAAATTCCCTTACCTGCCTCGATAGTTTAGTGGTCTCTCGCCTGGTAAACAGGAGGCTGTGGGTTCAATCTCAGCGAAGTGGATTTAATTTTAGCCTCTAAATTGTTTAGAGATTTGACTACAGTGATAACGATAGCATATTGCTGTTGTAAAAGGACTATTTAGTGCCTTTATATTCGTCCAAGCGCTTCAATCGCCAACACCTAATGGCGGAAAGGAACCTTTTTAAACTGCCACAGGGCGCTACTCACTTGTTCTTGAGAAGAATGCACCCAATAGTCCAAGTACCTGAGCCGAAAAAACTTTGACTCTGAGGGACTTGAACCCAGGACCTCCTATCCGGTGGGAACTCATTGCGTAATGCACCACGAGTAAATCCTGGGTGACATTGGGGTCTAATTCCTCCCCCAGTTCATCGCACTAGTAATATCATCGGTCATAGTACACCGAATGATATTGGACACCATTGTCCCAATTCCTCCCAATGGCATAACAACCAGTTTGCAGGGGACTCTCCCCAGGTATCTCATGATACTCTTGAGCCATGAACTTGGATCTAACGACTGGTATGACTAGAAACCGGATACGTGTTATTTAATAATAGACTTGCTCACGACATCTGACCAGTCACATACATACATAGTCCCTCCAAACCTATGAAATCTGAGGGCCTATAGCTTTTTAGAAGCATTCGCTACAAACTGGCTAAACTTTTGAGTGGAAGGTCAATATGTACTATAGACAATAGGCGAAGTATAAACAAGGCTCAACCATCCAATTCTGATTCCTAGAATTCTCGATTATACGAGGCCAGTAGACAGTCCAGCTAGTGATGCCTTCGTATAATTATCATTCGCGTCCTGTAATATTCCAGTCCATTTGGGCAAAATGTACTTCTGTACAGCTAAAGGTAAGTTCAATTGATTGTGACCAACTAACTGACTGAGTTCGATTCTCGTTAGATCAATATTCATTAGTGGGGAACTTGGTGCCAGATTTCGTCAGTGGGGATCACACATCGTCCAGAATTTTTTCTGGTTCAGTTCAATTTGGTTGCTCGTGACTTGTCGATCGTGGATATTTCGATATTGGTACCAATTTTTACTTTTTTTTTCTGTAATTCAGTGAAGTAGACTTTTTTCGTGATTAACTGACTGATTTGTAATGTTACTGGACGCCAGTGGTCTTTACAATAGACCAGTAGCTGGACTACCTAGTACCTACTGATCTTTTTTGTAATCCAGGCAAAAAGTAGATAAGCAAGTAGGAAGTAGGTATAGGTAGGTATATCGAATTAAATTCCAATTAGGTTAGATAAAATCTGCAAGTCAATTTCAATAAGATCAAGATTGATGGCTAGATGAACTAGGATCTTGCCAATTTGTCAATGGAGCAGAACATTTGCTGGCTCACTCACCAAGCGGGTTGCAAATACCATAGCACCATACCCTCGTGACCAAACACTAGACACCTCTGATGTCAAGAAAAAACAGAAAACAGGATGTCAGTTTCTTCTGAACTTCACAGAACACCTTCAAGTTCCTGAACAACTTGAATTCAAAAGTAAGGAAATGGTACTCGGTGACGTCAAACTTTTAGAGGCAATAAACGCACATAAATCTGCAAGTCTACAACATCCGAAACTGGACTTGATTGTTTGGCAAAGTCTGGAGCCTGTCCAAAGACATACCTAATACAAGACTAGAAACTGGAAACATCGAATTTCAAGGTCTGAACAACTTGAATTCAAAAGTAAGGAAATGGTACTCGGTGACGTCAAACTTTTAGAGGCAATAAACGCACATAAATCTGCAAGTCTGCAACATCCGAAACTGGACTTGATTGTTCGGCAAAGTCTGGATCCTGTCCAAAGACATACCTAATACAAGACTAGAAACTGGAAACATCGAATTTCAAGGTATACCACCCGAAGACCACTCGATTGCTACCAGGAGAAAACCAGAAACTCGAAAGAGGTGTCTAGATTCGAAATAGGAACAAGTATTCTAGAGATTCAAGGAACAAGTATTTGTGTACCTATCGAACTATAAGAGGCTCATTTCCTGACTAGCAACTTGGTTTGGAACTAGGAAATACTTTGCAGGAACAATTAGGACGAGACTTAACAATGAAATTGGTAACTTCGTATTCATACCGACATGTACGCAATAAATTTGATCTTTAGTTAGTGGACTTTATTTTGTTTTACATTGAGTGGACAAGCCTAGTGGGAGTCAGTGGATGATATTTGTATTAGGTGGATGAGAAGACTTACCTATTCACTATTTAACTACCGTGTCATCTGTGTAGTTTATGCTTTGGTCACTCAAAAGTCCATGTCCCTCCTAGCTTTGAGCCAGCGCAGCGGCGCGGTGCGGCGATAGCACGTTGCGTTGAATACATCAGTATGGAAGTATGTGGATCACTGAAGATAAGAAACGTTCCGCTTGGTGAGTATCCAGATTGATGATCATCAGCATAATCACGTCATACTGGCTTTTCCGGCGCCCAAGTAGGTTTTTTTTAGCTGTTGTTCCACTTACGCAACATGTTTGTCAAATATTCTGAATGAGTGGCTTGCAGACATTGCTTCACTGATAGCGGCAAAAAAAAAAGCTACCATCTAATAAGTCTGAACGGTCATCGTCAGGTGAAGTTGGCACAGGGTATCCTCAATTCGTGCCATCACGTGACGGTTTTTTTGGTCGGTGAAGATCTGCAGAAGCGTGACCAATTTTTGGCAACACCTAATAAGTTATAGGTGACGCGACGGATGTATCCGCTAAATCACGGAATTTGGTTAAAGTTGGTCTCAAAACTTCAAAACTATTTATGCCAAAATATCCTGGTTTAAGTTATTGATAGAGCGGTAGAAGGGCATTCAGTAGATAATTAACAAGTCTATTGTCTGAAGTTGATGAGGATAGTCATTCCATATCCCATTACCAAGATACCAGTTACCAAGTCTGATTAAACCAGGTATCATCTAGGATTCTGGGTAAAATGGTTCAAATGGTTCATTTTTCAAATGTGAAGGTCTTGAAGCAGTAGATATTGAACTTAATCCTAGTGTTACCATTACCAGTCTATGTAACTATCAGTTAGACTTATTAAAATAAAAAAAGTGTATGTCTAACTACCCAGAGTATTTTATTCTAGTAAGTTACCTAATGATATTGGGCTACCTGATACCCTGGACAATATTCTATTCTATTCTATTAAGAACAGGGCCGTAAACAGCTTAAGTGGACCCGGGCTAACTCAACATTTTTTTTTTTTTTTCAATACAAATTATAAATAGATAAATACTACTTAAATTATTCGTAGGAACACAAAAAGATCACTCCGAGGCTTAGGTGTAGATGCAAACAGCCCTAAAGGACGGGTTAAGCTTGTACGAATTGAAGACGTAATAGACGAATCCTCGTAATTTACCTACTTTTTGGAAAAACTTTCAATTCCAGGCCTCTTTGATTAGCCCGAGTCAAATGTGGGGCCGAATGAATCCCTATAAACCCCCCCCTGACAACACTAGGTCCAGAATCATTAGGGCCATCGTATTGTGTTCATAGTGAGGTAATTTTACATTCTTGTGAACCTGAGAGGGTCATTAGCGTGGTGGACTTGGAAACTTGGTTCAGTCGATGGAGCAATGAGTGATTTGGAAGGACAAATGCAAAAATACGCTTGATATTTGATAGACGCTTGTGGAAGTTGAAAACTAAATATTGGTAGAGGTTACAGTCCAGGTACTTTGGTTGCCTTAGTAACCTAGTAACATCGGTCATTTCATTACCAAGGTCGTCTACTAATACTAATACGATCTCCATATCTTGTTCGGTGTTCCGGGCACTCTTCTGAGTATCTCGTCAATAATTCAAGAAGCCCAGATATAGTTTCTGGGCGTCCAAAGGTAAAGGTTTTAAACCCCAATACTTCCAACACCGTGAGATAGGTAGGTGCCTTTCCTATCTAACGGACACCGAAGTAAGTAAGCAAGCAAGCTTCTGACGATTGGGAATGTACAAGTACTTATTACTAGTAGGGATTCTCCAAATGCGCTCACTGCACAGAGTGTACAGTATTGGGGCAAGCCAAACGTCACTATATTATTCCTATAACTTGGACAAGTCATTTCATGGTCTATTACTAGGACTTTACATCGCTTTCAACAGTTTCAACTGCTACAGGAATTGCATAATAATTTACATCGCTTTCAACAGTTTCAACTGCTACAGGAATTGCATAATATTTTACATCGCTTTCAACTACTATAGGATACAGGAATTCATAATGACGTACGAGTAGTTATGATGACGCAACGGGGATTTTACCCTTGGTTTCCCGACTAACTACAAAACTACACTCAACCCGAGTGGGTCCAGGGATATTTAGGACCGAAGAGGTCTGGCAGTAGTTTAATTGCCTGTATTATGCATTCTAATCTCGTGCTGCCCATCAGTGAAGGTACCTAGCTGCTGGGATCCTAATCCTATTGCTTCTCGGTCAACAAACCAACGTCATGTGATTCGGTTGTTCCTGACTTCTTTCAGCTTCGTTCGGCCAGCAGTAACTCCTCAGTCTCATCCCTCTAGTCCAGTGGTTCTCAAACTTTTTTTGGCCGCGAAGCAACAAGCAACTGCTGTAAACTCTACGGAGCACCCCCCCCCAACCCTTTAGGAATTTTTAAAAATAATTCGGAATGATTCGGAAATGTTCACTAGCGTACGGTCCGTACGGCTTGTTCCAATACTTCCCATTTGACTAAACATATTCGTGCGATTTTTTTTTTTTTTTTTAAATGCGTTAAGAAAAATGAAACTATGCGGAGTACCTGGAAGCTCTTCGCGGAGCACCAGTGCTCCGTGGAGCACAGTTTGAGAACCACTGCTAGTCTTAATAGTAGCGCTGTCGAACTTTTTCGTCCTAAATATTCCTGGGCCCATTTCGGGCAGAGCTCTGCCGCGCTCCGCGCTCCGCGCTCCTTAATACAGAATACATCCTAAAGAAGGAAAGTTTGGCTCATTTTGAAAATGAAATATAGCGGTGGGGCTATTCCCCTATAAGAGGTCTTGTATAATCGATTACACATCTCTTAAATATGTGTAGGTCAATACCTAACGAAAATATCAGTACCAGAAAATATGTGCGATCTTACCTATTGAAAAAAAAAATCTCTTCAGAGTGAATACCAAAACCTCCCTATAGAAAAAAAACATGGGTTCAACCTATAGATTGATGGTAAAATAAAAAAACTCCTATAGAAAAAAATCTAGCAATAAGGTTAAGAACACGAGATCAATCGAGTACCCCATAGCTTATAGCTGTTAAACTGTGCCAAATTCATAGTTTTTTCTTTCAACTTTTGCAACATCGCTAGTCCGAATCGGTCAAACCATTTTTTTTTCTCATAGCGTTTACTACCTATTGGGTACTTTTTTTTATCCCAATATTTATTAGTAAGTTTTTTTTTTAGCTGTTGTTCCACTTACGCAACATGTTTGTCAAATATTCTGAATGAGTGGCTTGCAGACATTGCTTCACTGATGGCGGCAAAAAAAAAGCTACCGCATCTAATAAGTCTGAACGGTCATCGTCAGGGAAAGTTGGCACAGGGTATCTTCATTCGTGCCATCACGTGACGGTTTTTTTGGTCGGTGAAGATCTGCAGAAGCGTGACCAATTTTTGGCAACACCTAATAAGTTTATAGGTGACGCCGACGGATGTATCCGCTAAATCACGGATCTTGGTTAAGTTTTGGTCTCAAAACTTCAAACTATTTATGCCAAAATATCCTGGTTTAAAGTTATTGATGTGTGATAAATGTTGTGTGTGATTGGAAATAGGGTAGTCCTAAAAAAAAAAAAAAAAAAAAAAACACGGAAGCAACTTCGGGGGTGAAACAAAATCTGGATGAGTGACCTTGTCTTGATTTGAGAAATCCCTTATTAATTATTCCCTGATGTAATTACCAAGGATGTTGCATTATTCCAATTTGGAAATAATGCAAACATAATCCCAATGCAATGGTAGTGTGTTTCTGTGGATTGGGTAATCAGGACTCCTTATAGGTTGGATGTGTATTTTCTAAACATCATCCGATGTGATTTTCGTATGTTTTTTGCACCTACACATCATAATGAATTTAAAAAGAAAGTAAAAAATAATATAATAATAAAAAGTAAAAAAACGTGGTATCATATTTTTTATTTTGATGGACAGAAATGTCAGGATAGCAGAGTGTCTACTAGTTTCTCTTCAGTTTTTCATACCTCGCCTAGTCAGACATTGAGGCCACTTTTCTTTCAATTCCTAATGATTGTAGGATTTTATGAAAGAGGGTCTTACCCTGCCGCGGCCCTTTTTGGGTAAAATGGCTTTTCTCATGCAGTTTATTGATCAAAATCAGTTCCAGAGGAAACTATGTTGATATCATCATTATTTATCAAGATACACGAGTTTTTGTAAAGTTCTTCCAATACTTTTCAACGGAAATCAACAATTAAACAGAAAAGGTTTGTCCTTGGAAAGCCTGGCTATCTCCTGTCCTGTCTTCCTTCTATCTTCACTTTCTGGATGATAAGGCCTTAGCAGTTACCTATAATTTCCTCTATCAAACCTCTATAAAAATAAGAAATACATAAATAAATAAAAAATATAGTTGTTCTTTTCGATTTACGTACTTAAAACTGGATTGTCGTCTTTAGAAGAAGTACCTTCTTGAATGAAACCTCCCAACGCCTTGTCAGCACTTTCAATTCAGCAAAACCCTATGATTACTGAGTTTTGACAGCTGTCCAGGATTTCTTAAACAAAAGCGGCCTTGTTTCTTCAACAGAACCTTGACGATTTAACAACTTGCCAATTACATATTATGATAAACTCCTTATTTTTTTTAAGGCTTTAATGGCAGGATTCTCACTCAGTAAGCTCTTCCACCCAACCAATGTCTTTGGTAAAATTTCTTCAAGGAATTTTCGAGGATGTTAAGTATAGTTTAACTGAAATATTGTGAAATTAACTCAGTTATTTACCTCCAAGTACGAGCTTAGGAATATGTATTTATTTTGTACATAGTATATTACGTACATATTTATCTAGACATAATTATGTACATAGGTTGTAAATAGCTGTCTATTTTGATAGTTGATGTGCAATGTGTGTAGCTTTCTATCTGCAACTGTCCTTTAGGCCCCGAAGGACATATTTCAGTAGAATATTACTAACATTACTAACATGTTATGGTGTAACTTGTAACACTTCCCTTGTGACACTTACAACACTTGAAATTTCCGTGCTAAGGGCAAAACTCTCTTCGCCTACAGACTAAGGTCAAAGCAAACTTCGTTTCACCCTTTCCGCTGGGATTTTAACTAGCCCTTCTAGCTTCTAGAAATCTAGCCCCTCTAACTTGTTCTTGAGAGACTAACTGCACCTTGAATTTGGCCAATGACATCTTCATAATATTATTGTGGCCACCTCTCGAAATAAAAACCACATTTGTTACATGTCTAAAACCTACTCAATAATAATACATAGTAGGTAGATAAATATTGGATTCCGAAGATTGTTTTCCGGAACTGTAATATTACAACGAAGATATTATCATCCCGAAATTAAAGAAAAAAGCAAGATAGGATAGGAGAAAGTCAGCCATTCCGAGAAAGAACCTTATCTGGTTAGGATACAGTTCGCCCCGGAGGGGAATCGAACCCATGAAATTTGATGGTGTAATTCAGGAGTATTCCTCACAATGCGATGGTGTAACCCACAAACTTATGGTGTAATCCAGGAGAGTAAATCCCAACATCTCATATATTAAAATCCGATGGTGTAATCTAAGGGTGTTACCTTGGCGTCATTATAAAGGTGCCATTATGATGAATGATGAGTAGATGACCAATAGCCCAATGTAAATATTTCATAAATACATATTTCACTCCAATACAGAAATAGATTAAGCCTTGCCCCGGGCAGTCGATGAAATGGATTGCTAAACCTCTGTCCTTCCAAATGAGGAATTGGCAAGAGGTCTTGAGGAGTGCTTGTCATGATGGAATGCCTACATCACTCTTCTCGCACTTCTTCTATGACACTCCAAATATGTGTGGCTTAGTTTACGAATGACCTCTAGGTTTTTAGCTGAATCCCCTTTAGGGGTGAGCTATTAATTTTTCGGCGACGTCACAACGTTGGGTCGGGGTTGTGTTTTCTGGGTTTTTTTGGATCACTAGGAAGCTATTCGCTCTTAATCGGATCCAAAATTTAATTACCGAATTAACATTTCCTTTTTTTGGACCTTTAGGTATGTGCTCAAGATGTGTACCTAAAATATGTGTGGCTTAGTTTACGAATGACCTCTAGGTTTTTAGCTGAATCCCCTTTAGGGGTGAGCTATTAATTTTTCGGCGACGTCAAAACGTTGGGTCGGGGTTGTGTTTTCTGGGTTTTTTTGGATCACTAGGAAGCTTTCGCTCTTAATCGGATTCAAAATTTAATTACCGAATTAACACTTCCTTTTTTTGGACCTTTAGGTATGTGCTCAAGATGTGTACCTAATTTCAATCAAAATCAGACTATAGGTAACCCCATTCAAAAGACATGGCCGAACAAACAGACGGACAAGATAAAATCATAAAAATGATCTTCGGGTTAAAACCTAATATTCACCTCGTTCAATTAGAAAGAAGACCACTCCAGCTAATCTAATAATAGGTTCATGAGAATCAAGAATCGTAAGCCTTATTACGAAGCGTGTGTAGAAGATACATAATTAATGTATTAATGTTACTACATACATATGTGATACCGGTTCGTTTTTGTTAAGCTACGCCGAGCAAGACCACTAAATGGATGAGTGACATGAACGGCCATGCCTTAAGGATTTACTAGCAGATATCCGGAGCGAAGCGACGGAATTCGGCTAGTAGTACATAAAATGTACTACGGGTCTCCAAGTAGTAATTAGGGTGCCGATACACTGTAGACTTTTTAGCTTGACTTGGTCTCGCGAGACCATTCTCTACGGAATCTACCAAGTTCGTAGAGTAGTGTACACAGGTCATAGAGCGCTCTATACCAGCGACTCTCGATAGAGCTCTCTAAAGCTGTGTCCACACATAGTCGACGATTGATGTCGACTGAAACCGTACACTGCCTCGACAACATAGATTCACCTCGTCGATCGACGGCGTCGACTATGTGTGGACACAACTTAATGACCTGTGCATACCACTCTACGAAGTTGGTAGACTCCGTAAAGAGTGGTCTAGCGAGATCAAGCGAAAAAGTCTACAGTGTACTGGCACCTTTAGAGTATTGGTAATTTAGATTTAGCAATAGATAGATAAAAGTATCAATGAATTTGATGCGTAGGTATACGAGCCAATAAAATAATAAATTACTACTCATGACTAATGAATACCTTCTAGCCTAATTCCTAGGGATATGGACATACTCGTAAATATCATAGATAGTTCTATTCATAGCTCTGTTCGGACTGCAAGTATTTCGTCATTGCATAATCATACACATTGGCCTATTGCAATACGATGGTCTCTTATTATAGGCCTGGATGAACTCTGACTATTAGTCCAACTTCAGTAATATCCTCGGCTGATAGACTGATGAAAATATTATGTGGGTTTGTCCAACTTCATATGAGCAAAGCAGAGGTCGCACGCACCTACTGACCTACTAACTACTTTGACGAAGAAAAAAGAAATTCCCTTACCTGCCTCGATAGTTTAGTGGTCTCCCGCCTGGTAAACAGGAGGCTGTGGATTCAATCTCAGCGAAGTGGATTTAATTTTAGCCTCTAAATTGTTTAGAGATTTGACTACAGTGATAACGATAGCATATTGCTGTTGTAAAAATAAGTAACAAGGTGAGGCAAGTAATTATATCATAGGTGAAAGTGGCCAGTATATATTGTTTACAGTCCAGGTACTTTGGTTGCCTTAGTAACCTAGTAACATCGGTCATTTCATTACCAAGGTCGTCTACTAATACTAATACGATCTCAATATCTTGTTCGGTGTTCCGGGCACTCTTCTGAGACTCTGAGTATCTTGTCAATAGTTCAAGGAGCCCAGATATAATTTCTGGGCGTCCAAAAGGTTTAAACCCCAATCCTTCCAACGCCGTGAGATAGGTAGGTAGATGCATTTCCTATCTCACGGTAGAGGAGGAGAACTATCGATAGTCGGCGCCATCGATAGTTATCGACAGTTTTTGATACTTTTTTTTATCACATATTTTCCTTGTTTCTAAAGGTCTTATCCCCCGAAAAGACCTAACCTAATTTAAAGAAAAATATTAACTGTACACATATTAATTTAAAGACTCTTTAGTGCCTTTATATTCGTCCAAGCGTTTCAATTGCCAACACCTAATGGCGGAAAGGAACCTTTTTACACTGCCACAGGGGCGCTACTCACTTGGCTTCGAGGCAGAATGCACCCAACATTCCAAGCACCAGCGCCAAAAAACTCTGGGGGGATTTGAACCCGGGACCTCCTATCCGGTGGGAACTCATTGCGTAATGCACCACGAGTAAATCCTGGGTGACATTGGGGTCCAATTTTTTTTTTTTTTTTTTTTTTTTTTTTTACACTTTTCACTTCTAAAACAACCAAAACAAACGAAAAAATGTGCAGTGTGCAGAAAAAAACTATCGAAAACTATCCATAGTCAAGCCTCAACTATCGATAGCGTTCGATAGTGCTATCGATAGTTCTCCTCCTCCATCTCACGGATACGGAAGTAGGTCAATAATTCAAAACAGTATACCTGCCATTCACACTCAGAGTCCTCAAACCGTCTGACAGACCCAGGCCCCGGTCCGATGGTCTTGGCGGGCATTATGTGTCTACTCGATTAAATTTTAGTGAATCTGTAGTTTTCCATGGATAGAGTGTAGGTACTGTTGATTCAATTGGCATAGCTTCTGGCGAAAGGGAAATTAGGAAATGTACGAGTTCTATTACTAGTAGGAAATGCTAGGGATCCCCACATATGCTCACTGCACTGTGTGATAAGTATTGGGACAGACCATACGTCATTATATTATTTCTATAACTTTGTACTTGGACAAGATTCAATTGGCATAGCTTCTGGCGAAAGGGAAATTAGGAAATGTACGAGTTCTATTACTAGTAGGAAATGCTAGGGATCCCCACATATCACTGCACTGTGTGATAAGTATTGGGACAGGCCAAACGTCATTATATTATTCCTATAACTTGGACAAGTCATTTCATGGTCTATTACTACATCATCGGTCATAGTACACCGAATGATATTGGACACCATTGTCCCAATTCCTCCCAATGGCATAACAACCAGTTTGCAGGGGACTCTCTCAGGGTATCTCATGATACTCTTGAGCCATGAACTTGGATCTAACGACTGGTATGACAAGAAACCGGATACGTGTTATTTAATAATAGACTTGCTCACAACATGTGATCAGTCACATACATAGTATTACATAGTCCCTCCAAACCTATGAAATCTGAGGGCCTATAGCTTTTTAGAAGCATTCGCTACTCACTGGCTAAACTTTTGAGTGGAAGGTCAATATGTACTATAGGCAATAGGCGAAGTATAAACAAGGCTCAACCATCCAATTCTGATTCCTAAAATTCTCGATTATACGAGGCCAGTAGACAGTCCAGCTAGTGATGCCTTCGTATAATTATCACTCGCGTCCTGTAATATTCCGGTCCATTTGGGCAAAATGTAATTTCTGTACAGCTAAAGGTAAGTTCAATTGATTGTGACCAACTAACTGACTGGCTTGCAATGTTACTGGACATTGTGTTCACAATTTTACACTAGACCAGTAGCTGGATTGCCTACTGAGCTTTTGTAATCCAGCCAAAATGTAGCTAAGCAAGTAGGAAGTAGGTAAGAATAAGTTAGGTATATCGAATTAGGAAATTTCAATTAGGTAGATAAAATCTGCAAGTCAATTTCAATAAGATCAAGATTGATGGCTAGATGAACTAGGATCTTGCCAATTTGTGAATGGAGCAGAACATTTGCTGGCTCACTCACCGAGCGGGTTGCAAATATCATATCACGGTAGCACCATACCCTCGTGACCAAACACTAGACACCTCTGATGTCAAGAAAAAATCTAGACTTTTTTGATGAAGATAGGGATGATTTTTTTCGTTTTTTGTTGTTTTAAAAATGTGCCTATTGTTGATTTGTAGAGATTTTTTGAGTTTTTGAAAGTGTTGAGTGAACTTTTCGATTTGTGGAAGCCAGAGAAAATTTGAGACTTGGAAAAACAGGTAAGAAGTTTCCTTTTTTTTATTTATTTTCTCTTCTGTGGTGATTGATGATAGTGAGCTCATGACCTGTAAAGATTGTATCTTTTCTTCAAAGAGCTAATTTACTGTCGGATACCTACACAGATTAGGCCCGTGTCTTGTATAAAAACATCGAAGAAGTTGAGGAAAAAAAGTCTGAAACATGGCAATAGGTACGCAAATTTGTAAACTTGTAAAGTAACTTTCGAGAATCTCTTTTCGTTTTTTTACTTTTTCATTTTGTTTTTTATTGTGATCAGTTATTCGGTAATCTAGACTTTTTTGATGAAGATAGGGATGATTTTTTTCGTTTTTTGTTGTTTTAAAAATGTGCCTATTGTTGATTTGTAGAGATTTTTCGAGTTTTTGAAAGTGTTGAGTGAACTTTTCGTTTTGTGGAAGCCAGAGAGAATTTGAGGGTTGGAAAAACAGGTAAGAAGTTTCCTTTTTTATTTATTTTCTCTTCTGTGGTGATTGCTGATAGTGACCTCACATGACCTGTAAAGATTGTATCTTTTCTTCAAAGAGCTAATTTACTGTCGGATACTTTTGACAGATTAGGCCCGTGTTTTGTATAAAAACATCGAACATCGAAGAAGTTGAGGAAAAAAAGTCTGAAACATGGCAATAGGTACATACTCAAATTTGTAAACTTGTAAAGTAACTTTCGAGAATGGGACTCTCCATTTGTCAAGATCTTAGGTTTCCCTTGGCCTTGAGATCAGTGTGTGTATTTTGGTGGGAAAAACATTTACTGACATAGAAATAATACAGTCGAACTCGTCTAAGTGGGAATCCAAGGGACCGACGATTTTTTCCCACTTATCCAGGTTTCCCAGTTAAAAAAAGTGTCCTACTTAGAGAGGTTGCCATGAAGGGGCCACGATTTTTTTTTTCCAGTTATCCAGGTTTCCCACTTAGACGAGTCCCACTTGGACAGGTTCGACTGTATTTACAATAATAGGGGCAGTCCAGGGACAACCAGCCTAGTTAGCTTGGAAGGTAGAACGTTTGTCTTGTGTTCGATTCCCGCCCGGCACAAACTTTAAAGGCCAACAAAATTATGTCAGGAATTTCAAGTGCAATACTTGAATAACAATGTCAATCATGATTATAGGTGGGTTATGCAAATAGGTAACTAAGTTATACTTTTTTTTTTCAACTTATTGTTTTAAGACAAATTTTCATCGTTAAATGGTTTCTTCAAATTAAATTAATGCGTTATCCAGGTTTCCCACTTAGACGAGTCCCACTTGGACAGGTTCGACTGTATTTACAATAATAGGGGCAGTCCAGGGACAGTCAGCCTAGTTAGCTTGGAAGGTAGAACGTTTGTCTTGTGTTCGATTCCCGCCCGGCACAAACTTTAAAGGTCAACAAAATTATGTCAGGAATTTCAAGTGCAATATTTCAACAACAATGTCAATAAAGTTATGAAATAGGTAACTACAAAACTTATTACCTTTATATGATACAATGAATACACGTTCCATTATATCATATAAAGGTAATAATGAAATAGGTAACTACAAAACTTAAGTTTTGTAGTTACCTATTTCATAACTTTATAACCTAGGATGTCTAATATAAACATATTTAATAATAACAATGTCAATCATAATTAGGTGGGCTATGCAAATAGGTAACTAAGTTCTGTCCATCGCCACGTTTTTCAACTCGCCATATGATCTGCATCCCATGCTCTCCATGATGTCCTGGAAGTATTCTTTCCTTGGTCTGCCCCTCGGTCTCCTGCCAACTTCTCTGGTTTCTTCAAATTAAATTAATGCCAAGGGCAAGATAAATCTATTGATCCTTAACAAATGGAGTGTTCTTGAATACATGTGACTCCACACTTAAATAGCTAAAAAATACTCCAGCTTATATGATCAAAAGTTCTCGAATTTCCAATAAATGTCAATGTAGATAGACAGATACTAAATTTGGTACAATGGTACATACCATGCTATAACTTGAGTTTCAACTGCTACAGGAATTGCATAATAATTTACATCGCTTTCAACAGTTTCAACTGCTACAGGAATTGCATAATAATTTACATCGCTTTCAACAGTTTCAACCACTACAGGAATTGCATAATAATTTACATCGCTTTTAACTACTATAGGATACAGGAATTCATAATGACCAGCTTGCATTTAAAGCCCTCAGGCCAATGCTACAAAGATAGGTAACGAATGTGTTTAAATTTCGCAAAGCTCGTAATTGAGGTGTAAGTAATTGGTGATGCATAATATTGTATACCGAAATACACTCACGTGAATTTTCAACCAAGATGGGTCTGTGGCTGTACCTCTGACCAACTGTTTAGGTACCTACATATCTAGACTTGCTACCTATTAAGTTTACGTGGTTAGGTATACAAAGAATGAAAAAAACATCTCGCCACTTGCTGCCAGCTTGCATTTAAAGCCCTCAGGCCAATGCTACAAAGATAGGTACTTAACGAATGTGTTTAAATTTCGCAAAGCTCGTAATTGAGGTGTAATTGGTGATGCATAATTGTATAGGTACCGAAATACACTCACGTGAATTTGCAACCAAGATGGGTCTGTGGCTGTACCTCTGACCAACTGTTTAGGTACCTATCTAGACTTGCTACCTATTAAGTTTACGTGCATACCTAAAATACAAAACCAATGAAACCTAATGTGAGTATTGTGAATATCTGGATACGGGCAGCAAAATTAAGCTTAATTAATGGAAATTTATAATAACTGTGGTCTTCCAGCCTGCATCCTATTCGAAGCATCTTGCGTATAATGGAGCATTTAATATTAATGGTTCGATGTAAACGTAAACATAATATTCACATGTGCACAAAAACCAAAGACCTTTTTTACTTTCTATTTCTTTTCAAATACCTACGTATTCTGCAAATGTAATAGAAAGTCGTGTGATGTTCACACCAGATTTTTTTTACTCTCCCTCCCTCTGTCTTTTTTTACTGAAGTAAAACTTTCAGCTAGAACCAAAAAGTTCTACCTACCAGAGTACGCAAAAGAGTCATAAATACCAACATAAAATATGATTAAAAAAATTGACCCGATTACATTACTAAATTTAAATTACTTTCCTTCCTATTTCCTATAGGATCCCCTCTCAAAAACAAGGCTTCACTTCAAAGGACTTCTTATTGCGCTATCCCCTACTTTTCAACCTCCTTAGCACGGCATGTGACATGTGTTTCAAATTCAAAATTTCTAATTTTGTTTTGTTGTGAGAATAACGTGCGCGAGGGCGGTTGTCGTATGACTAGCAACTTGGTTTGGAACTAGGAAATACTTTGCAGGAACAATTAGGACGAGACTTAACAATGAAATTGGTAACTTCGTATTCACACCGACATGTACGCAATAAATTTGATCTTTAGTTCTTCTTCTTCTTTTTCTTCTAGTACCATGTCCATTACTGAACGTTGGTGATCAAATTGTCTAATCTTATTGGATCTTGAACTATTTGATATAGGGATGTGTTTGTTTCTTGATACCATTTTCTCAGGTTCTGCATCCAAGATGTTCGTTTTCTCCCTCGTCCTCTTCTTCTTCTTCCTTCTAGGGATCCTTTCAGTATTGTTTGTATTCTTTCAGTATTGATCTTTAGTTAGTGGACTTTATTTTGTTTTACATTGAGTGGACAATCAATCAGTCTAGTGGGAGTCAATGGATGATATTTGTATTAGGTGGATGAGAATACTTACCTATTCCATATTTTACCACCGTGTCATCTGTGTAGTTTATGCTTTGGTCACTCAAAAGTCCATGTCCCTCCTAGCTTTGAGCCAGCGGAGCGGCGCGGTGCGGCGATAGCGCGTTGAGTTGAATACATCAGTATGGAAGTATGTGGATCACTGAAGATAAGAAACGTTCCGCTTGGTGAGTATCCAGATTGATGACCATCAGCGGAATCACGTGATGCTGGCTTTTCCGGCGCCCCCCTTAAACCTCTTAACTTTGGTGATTTGTCAGGATTCAGAGCGGTAGAAGGGCATTCAGTAGATAATTAACAAGTCTATTGTCTGAAGTTGATGAGGATAGTCATTCCATATCCCATTACCAAGACACCAGTTACCAAGTCTGATAAAAACCAGGTATCATCTAGGATTCTGGGTGAAAATGATTCAAATGGTTCATTTTTCAAATGTGAAGGTCTTGAAGCAGTAGATATTGAACTTAATCCTAGAGTTACCATTACCAGTCTATGGTAGCTATCAGTGTATGTCTAACTGTCTAACTGCCCAGAGTATTTTATTCTTGTAAGTTACCTAATGATACATTGGGCTACCTGATACCCTGGACAATATTCTATTCTATTCTATTCAAATAACAGGGCCGTAAACAGCTCAAGTGGACCCGGGCTAACTCAACATTTTTTTTTTTTTTAATACAAATTATAAATAGGTAAATACTACTTAAATTATTCGTAGGTACACAAAAAGATCACTCCGAGGCTTAGGTGTAGATGCAAACAGCCCCAAAGGACGGGTTAAGCTTGTACGAATTTAAGACGGAATTTTAGCTAAATTACTTGGGTACCTACTCATCCTCGTAATTTACCTACTTTTTGGAAAAACTTTCAATTCCAGGCCCCTTTGATTAGCCCGAGTCAAAAGTGGGGCCGAATGAATCCCTATAAACCCCCCCTGACAACACTAGGTCCAGAATCATTAGGGCCATCGTATTGTATTTACAGTGGGGTAATTTTACATTCTTGTGAACCTGAGAGGGTCATTAGCGTGGTGGACTTGGGAACTTGGTTTAGTGGAGCAATGAGTGATTTGGAAGGACAAAAGCAAAAATACGCTTGATATTTGATAGACGCTTGTGGAAGTTGAAAACTAAATATTGGTAGAGGTTTTCTGACTTTGAAGATTGGCGTCATTACACGATTGCATGACACAGGGAGGGACGTCCCTGAGAGACGTCCGTATTTTAGGCTATTGGTGGTAGATTTGGGCGCTCTTTTTGTGCAAGTTTGTGAATAGTCGAAAAACGTTGAAGTTCGAAATTCTTTCATTTTTTGGAAGCCCAAAGTTCTTTTATAAAAAAAAAAAAAAAAAAAAAAAAAAAAAAAAAAAAAAAAAAAAAATGGTAACTTAATGGTACCTTCTAGTTGGCCTTCTAGTTGGCCTGAAACATAAAAATTTGGACCGATTGCAATACTGTAGTAATAGAAAGTAAAATAGAAATCTCGTTTATTGAAGAACAGTATTTTCAGCTGTCTTTTATAATGGTGCAATCTAGGCTATAGGGAATTTCATAGAATTTGATGGTGTAATTCAGGAGTATTCCTCACAATGCGATGGTGTAACCCACAAACTTATGGTGTAATCCAGGAGAGTAAATCCCAATATCTCATACATTAAAATCCGATGGTGTAATCTAAGGGTGTTACCTTGGCGTCATTACAAAGGTGCCATTATGATGAACTTTCATAGAATTTGATGGTGTAATTCAGGAGTATTCCTCACAATGCGATGGTGTAACCCACAAACTTATGGTGTAATCCAGGAGAGTACCTATATCCCAATATCTCAAACATTAAAATCCGATGGTGTAATCTAAGGGTGTTACCTTGGCGTCATTACAAAGGTGCCATTATGATTTCCGATCTTTAAGCCTTGCCCCGGGCAGTCGATGAAATGGATTGCTAAACCTCTGTCCTTCCAAATGAGGAATTGGCAAGAGGTCTTGCTTGAGGAGTAAAAAAAAAAAAAAAAAAAAAAAAAAAAACAGTGGTATCATATTTTTATTTTTTATTTTGATGGACAGAAATGTCAAGGATAGCAGCATGTCTGCTCGTTTCTCTTCAGTTTTTAGTCCGTCCTGCCTTTATTATTACAGTAGTAACAAAAAGGTATAAGGGACGGACTATTGTATTCATACCTCGCCTAGTCAGACATTGAGGCCACTTTTCTTTCAATTCCTAATGATTGTAGGATTTTATGAAAGAGGGTCTTACCCTGCCGAGGCCCTTTTTGGGTAAAACGGCTTTTCTCATGCAGATTATTGATCAGAATCAGTTCCAGAAGGAAATTTGTTGATATCTTCATTATTTATCAAGATACACGAGTTTTTGTAAAGTACTTCCAATACTTTTCAATGGAAATCAACTAAAAAGATAAGGCCAGCCTAGTTAGCTTGGAGGGTAGCGCGTCCGCCTTGAAAGCGCTAGGCCGTAGGTTCGATTCCCGCAGATTTTATCCTATGTAAAGATACGGTTTGTTCTCGGAACGGCTGGCTTTCTCCTATCTCCACTTTCTGGATGATAAGACCTTCGCAGTTACCTATATGTTTCTCTATCAAACCTCTGTTGAGAAAAAAAAAAAAACTTTAAAGCTGTTTCATTCGATTTAGGTAGGTACTGTACTCAAAAGTCGATTGTCGTCATCTAGAAGAAGGGTCTTCTTGAATAAAACCTCCCAACGCCTTGTCAGCACTTTCAATTCAGCAAAACCCTATGATTACTGAGTTTTGACAGCTGTCCAGGTTTTCTTAAACAAAAGAGGCCTTGTTCTTTAACAGAACCTTGACGATTTAACAACTTGCCAACTACATATTATAAACTCCTTATGTCTTTGGTGAAATTTCTTCAAGGAATTTTCGAGGATGTTAAGTATTGTTTAACTGAAATATTGTGAAATTAACTCAGTTATTTACCTCCAAGTATGAGCCTAGGTGTATTTATTTTGTACATAGTATATTACGTACATATGCATCTAGACATATGTACATAGGTTGTAAATAGCTGTCTATTTTGATAGTTGATGTGCAATGCGTGTAGCTTTCTATCTGATACTGTCCTTTAGGCCCCGAAGGATATATTTCAGTAGAATATTACTAACATTACTATTTACTAACATGTTATGTTGTAACTTGTAACACTTCCCTTGTGACACTTACAACACTTGAAATTTCCGTGCTAAGGGCAAAACTCTCTTCAATTACAGACTAAGGTCAAAGCAAACTTTGTTTCACCCTTTCCGCTGGGATTTTAACTAGCCCTTCTAGCTTCTAGCCCCTCTAACTTGTTCTTGAGAGACTAACTGCACCTTGAATTTGGCCAATGACATCTTCATAATATTATTATGGCCACCTCTGGAAATAAAAACCACATTTGTTACATGTCTAAAACCTACTCAATAATAATATATACCTAGTAGGTAAATATTGGATTCCGAAGATTGTTTTCCGCAACTGTATTACAACGAAGATGTTATCATCCCGAAATTAAAGAAAAAAGCAAGATAGGATAGGAGAAAGTCAGCCATTCCGAGAAAGACCTTATCTGGTTAGGATACAGTTCGCCCCGGAGGGAAATCGAACCCATGACCCAGCACTTGCAAATTTCATATGAAAAATTAATATAATCTATAACCATACTTTTCCCTCCTTTGTTTCAGCTGTTCTTGCGATTGAAAACCGAAGTGCCGCACTTCCTGGAAAAGATTTCCGCGGTGGCCGGGGACGTGTCCCTTCCCGGTCTCGGTCTGAGCGAGACGGACCGGGAATTGTTGAGGACGAACGTGAACGTAATCTTTCACGGAGCAGCCACGGTACGGTTTGATGAGAAGATACAACTGGCTGTGGCTATCAATGTGTTGGGCGTACGAGCCATGCTTGAACTCGCACGTGAGATAAGACAGCTGAAGGTGAGTGAAGAATCGGGGAAGTAGGAAAGGTAGATAGAGTTTACATGATCCTTCTTTAAAAGGAACTACGACCGAGGGATGTCCGCATAGGTCGACCCGGTTTGGATAAGTCCTTCTATGGGAACAAACAGAGTGACAGACAGACGACACCGAAGCGAATACAATAGTCCGTCCCTTATATCTTTTTATTACTATTGTAATAATAAAGGAAGGACGGACTAAAAAGCCCAATCTGAGGCTTAGATGTAGGAGCAAATAGTCCTAAAGGGTGCGTTCAGCTTCTACGAATCTATGAAGGATGTCCGCAAATTTATTGATGTCTGAAAGATGAACGGTTTTCTTCCGATAAGTTCAAATTTCAGAATTCAGAGTATCCACTGTTTAGAGTATCCACTGTTCAGAGTATCCACTAGTTTCTTCTCGAGGGCAACAGAATAAATAATTAATTCATTTGAATAACCTAAAATATTTCACCTCACCTTGGTAAGGTTTCGGTCATTTCAGTCTTTACTCAAATACCGACTGCTGATTTCATCCCATTCTGACTCTCGACACTAGTTGACTTCTGAACCTTGAATTCTGGGAAAATAATGAACAAATCGCTAAGTCTTTATTTTGTTCTTCGCCCAAAGTGATACACTATTACATTACGAAGTAACACTGATAAACCACTAATTAAAAACAACAAATTCATCAACATTCTATTTTATACTATCCGAAATCAATTAGTCAGACACGCAATAAATCGCACGATCCCACCAACTGAAAGGTTACATAAAACTAATCCACTCAGGCTAGCCATCTGAAGAATCTGTACTTTGCCAAGAAGGCATATTTTGCAATCGGTGCATTAGGACAATATAGTAGGACTATTTGGAACATGTCGATCGACGACCGTGGACTATGTTTGGACACAGCTTAACAGATGGAAGTATGAAAATTCACTCAACCATGAGGATGCCTAATACCGCTCGCACAGTCAATATTCTTGTCAGTACAAATATTGATAGAGTACCGACCGTACTGACAATATCTTTTCATGGTAAAGTACAAGTATTGTCAACACAACAGTATTGATACATTGATGGTCTTCTTCTTTTTCTTCGCCTTTTCCCGTGTACAGACGGGGTCGGCGTTCTAGTCAGCCTCTCAATCAGCCCTAACCAAGGTTTGGGCTGACCTTTGGTTTTGGATGTACTGGCGGTATTACATAGTACAGTTCAGACATAGCAGATGGAAGAAGTATGAAAACTCGCTCAACCATAAGAATCCTCAGTATTCTTGAGAATACCAGTAGCGACATTTTCCTTGATGTCAAAGACATGGTTTCACAAACCGTGTTTCTTGAAGCGTTGAATAATTACGGCATCTCGAGGATGCAGTTTAGACATGGTTTCACAAACCGTGTTTCTTGAAGCGTTGAATAATTACGGCATCTCGAGGATGCAGTTTAGAATGCAAGGTTGCTGACTGCAATTCACAAACCGTTGCAATTTTCCAAACTGATTTCACCTGGATAATTTACTCTGCGTTTCTGTAGCGGCTTTACAAAATTTCAAGTCACAAACCGTTGCAATTTTTCAGACTGATTTCACCTGTAGAATTTAGGCGACGTTTCTGTAAGTGGCTTTACAAAATTTTGACCTCAGAGCAACACTCATAGCTTTTGAGAAGTGGGAAGTTTTTTTTTAGCTTTGTGATGTTTAGAGGCTGAAGAATCATGGCGTCTCTTGATCTTGGGCCACTTGTTGTGGCAACCCTTTCAATATCGTCCAATCCGGAAATTCGTTCGAATGGACATTTAAAAAATTGACCTTGATTACAAGAAGGCCATCAAATTTGAATCAACACAATTAGATTTTAGAGTCTTTAGACATCTATCAACTTTAGAGTCTTTAGCTCTTTAGACATAATTATATCAAACTCCAAACAGGTAGCTCTAGCCCCTCTAACTTGTTCTTGAGAGACTAACTGCACCTTGAATTTGGCCAATGACATCTTCATAATATTATTGTGGCCACCTCTCGCAATAAAAACCACATTTGTTACATGTCTAAAATCTACTCAATAATAATACATAGTAGGTAAATATTGGATTCCGAAGATTGTTTTCCGGAACTGTATTAGAACGAAGATGTTATCATCCCGAATTAAAGAAAAAAGCAAGATAGGATAGGAGAAAGTCAGCCATTCCGAGAAAGAACCATATCTGGTTAGGATACAGTTCGCCCCGGAGGGGAATCGAACCCATGGCCCAGCACTTGCAAATTTCATATGAAAAATTAATATAATCTATAACCATACTTTTCCCTCCTTTGTTTCAGCTGTTCTTGCGATTGAAAACCGAAGTGCCGCACTTCCTGGAAAAGATTTCCGCGGTGGCCGGGGACGTGTCCCTTCCCGGTCTTGGTCTGAGTGAGACGGACCGGGAATTGTTGAGGACAAACGTGAACGTAATCTTTCACGGAGCAGCCACGGTACGGTTTGATGAGAAGATACAACTGGCTGTGGCTATCAATGTGTTGGGTGTGCGAGCCATGCTTGAACTCGCACGAGAAATAAGACAGCTGAAGGTGAGTGAAGAATCGGGGAAGTAGGAAAGGTAGATAGAGTTTACATGATCCTCCTTTAAAAGGAACTACGACAGAGAGATGTCCGCATAAACAAAAAGCCAATCTGAGGCTTAGGTGTAGGAGCAAATAGTCCTAAAGGGTGCGTTAAGCTTCTACGAATCTATGAAGGATGTCCGCAAATTTATTGATGTCTGAAAGATGAACGGTTTTCTTCCGTTAGGTTCAAATTTCAGAATTCAGAGTATCCACTGTTTAGAGCAGTGGTTCTCAAACTTTTTTGCATGGCGCCCCCTTTGGGCATATTCTCATTTTTTCATATTCTCATATTTTTAATAATAAAGTAGGTAGGTAGGTGTATTTATTTACTATAGGTCTGAAAGGACTGAACACAGTGCTCAATCGTTATCCGCAGTAAGTTCAGAACTGGAGGTTTATAGAAAAAGCTCCCCCCCCCTGATTTGTCTCCACGCCCCCCAGTTTGAGAACCTCTGGTTTAGAGTATCCACTAGTTTCTTCTCGAGGGCAACAGAATAAATAATTAATTCATTTGTGAATAACCTAAAATATTTCACCTCACCTTGGTAAGGTTTCGGTCATTTCAGTCTTTACTCAAATACCGACAGCTGATTTCATCCCATTCTGACTCTAGACACTAGTTGACTTGTGAACCTTGAATTCTGGGAAAATAATGAACAAATCGCTAATTCTTTATTTTGTTCTTCGCCCAAAGTGATACACTATTACATTACGAAGTAACACTGATAAACCACTAATTAAAAACAACAAATTCATCAACATTCTATTTTATACTATCCGAAATCAATTAGTCAGACACGCATAAAATCGCACGATCCCACCAACCGAAAGGTTACATAAAACTAATCCACTCAGGCTGGCCATCTGAAGAATCTGTAGTTTGCCAAGAAGGCATATTTTGCAATCGGTGCATTAGGATAATAGTAGTCCTACCTACAATAGAAGGACTACCTGGACTACACTCGTTAGGACTACCTGGACTACACTCGTTAAGCATTGTAAAGATGTAAAGTTGAAGAATGGACGGAGGGCATTAGCTATACAGTGTGTCTTGTGTGTCCCAGAAGTCCTGTAGGAGTTAGGACACTCCTTTTGTCTGTTGAACAGCTAGGAGTTTTTGAATTAGATTGGCTGATGATGATTGATCTTAGTTCTTAGGAAAAGGCCTATAATTCTCCTTTATTTCTTGAGCCATGACGATTTTTCCACCAGAAATTGCGATTTTTATCCTAAAAGTGCCACTTTCGGTTGTCAAACCTAGTCCTTTCCTAAAAGTGCCACTTTCGGTTGTGGAACCTAGTCCTTTGACGCCACCAATGGATAAGCCTTTTCTTGTTCCGAGGGTCAATCAGAATTCAAAATTCCTAGCCGTTCAAAAGATGGAGAGGTAGGTATCTTACAGGACTTTTGAGACATACTGTAGAGTGTGTAGAGTGATGGTCAATATTCTAGTTACAATCTGAACCCGATGCTACTACATAATGAAATAATGAACTCAGTACATCAACAATATCAAGCTAATGCATATTACAGTATGTGAGGACTTCTGAGACATACTGTAGAGTGTGTAGAGTGATGGTCAATATTCTAGTTACAATCTGAACCCGATGCTACTACATAATGAAATTATGAACTCAGTACATCAACAATATCAAGCTAATGCATATTACAGTATGTGTGATGACTGATGGTATTGCATAGTAAATTGTGATGGGCAAGTATAACTAGGATTCGTTCACATAATTTGGATGTAAATTCTGAAATACCAACTGGTTTGTAATAACAGTAGCCGTCGAATCTAGGTAAAATACATATGTATAGTTCATCCAGATCAATGTGGCAGCAAAAAAATAGGCATTGTTGCCAAACATGACACATGTGCAATGGTAGAGAATATTTAAAAGGGCTTCCTCCGACAGTGAAAAAAAGTCAGGTAAGGCGATATTCACCTTACCTGTTCTGGAATCCAACCTCTGAACTTAGAGCTACCTCTGGAAGAGAGAGTTTATCAAAAATAGACCTTTACCTCAATTGCAACAATGTAAGGATTTCCTGCAATCTGATTGGTTCCTTAATTTTGGGTTGATGACTCATTGCTGTCACATTGATCTGGATGAACTATAGTTACCTGTAAAGGTGTGTCCACAAATAGTCGACCGGCCGTCGATCGATGTCGACTGTACCGTCCAAACTGCCTACGTCAACCATGTGTGGACACAGCTCAAGATTACTGTACAAAAGATCCCCTAAACAAAGAATTACTAGAAATAAACAATGACATATCCTCTTTGAAGCATCCATGAAGATGAATAATCAGGAAACAACACACACATCCTTTGTCATTAAACCCATCACGCTCCGTCCACAACTTGAATGTATTAGTGCGCTTATATCCGCTTTAATTCCAAGATTCCTGCACAAAATTTCCATAAACAAAGAAAACATGTAAATTGACATTGGAACAGGAATCCACCAAGAAGATTCTCTTTGGAGAATATTATAAGATGAATCATCAGGAAACTACACATCCTTTGTCATCTAAACGTCCTAAACACTTCATAAATCCAGCAAAGTCTGTCCGAGTTTTAGCGTTGCATGTTGCATCCATTGTACTTCATGTTCTTCTTCAAGTCATTAGCGCTTTGCTTCTATTTTACTTATAATCTGGTCAAAATTTCCTCTAAACAAAGAACAAACACACATGGGCACAAATGTACATCCAAGTATTGGTAGATATCGGTGGATTAGGTCGAATTAGTTGTAGACGTGTCAATGGAGTCTCTAAACAAAAGCGCCCAGAATATTAGCCATAGGCTAAAATTTACTTATGAATAGTAACAGTAAAGTATACTTGAATATTTTTATCTAAAAAGGACTTAACCCTACTTAGGCCCTAGTACCTCTGTTTATGAGTAAATCAGCTTTAATGAGGAATGTTGTTTAGAATCAGTTGCAAAAAGAATCATGTTGAAATTTCTATTATTCAACAAGATAGAAGACTTTTTGAGAATTCTTTCCAATACCTATTACTTTCCTTATTTCAATGGAAATCAAAAATTTCAAAGCTGTTCTACTCAAAATTCGGTTTTCGTTTATGCATAGACCCCTCTTGAAGAGAGCCCCTCACTTATATATGAGTGCAAGGTGCTTGCGTCTCCTAATGAAATAATGACCCTATCACTGATGCTACCTAATAGGTAGTGTCTACCTATACATAATTATATCTATGTACCTATATAGATATAGGATATAGGTACATATACCATATAGATTATAGGTATCTATCATATTAACAACGACTTTATTAGTGATGCTCAGTCCATTTTGATAATGGTTACTACTCTTGCTAATACTATCCGTCTAGCTAAGTCCTAGAATGATAATAATGATGACTTTAACTATCATAATAATGATTATGATGACGTTGACTATAGTAACAATGATTATGATGACTTTGACTATCAAGATAATGATACCAATAACTCTAACTACCATCTTATTAATCTTGCTAATGTTGCCTATATTAGCATAGTAAATTGTGATGGGCAAGTACAATTAGGATTCGTTCACATAATTTGGATGTAAATTCTGAAATACCAACTGGTTTGTAATAATAGTAGCTGTTGAATCTAGGTAAATACATATGTAGTTACCAGTAAAGCTGTGTCCACAAATAGTCGACCGGCCATCGATCGATGTCGACTGTACCGTCCAAACTGCCTACGTCAACCATGTGTGGACACAGCTTAAGATTCCTGTACAAAAGATCCCCTAGCCAGCCTAGTTAGCTTAGTTGGTAGTGCGTCTGCCTTGTAAGCGCTAGGCCGCGGGTTCAATTCCCGCCCGGGGCGGATTTTATCCTGGTAAAGATGTAAAGTTGAAGAATGGACGGAGGGCATTAGCTATACAGTGTGTCTTGTGTGTCCCAGAAGTCCTGTAGGAGTTAGGACACCTCTTTTGTCTGTTGAACAGCTAGGAGTTTTTGAATTAGATTGTGGCTGCTGATGATTGATCTTAGTTCTTAGGAAAAGGCCTATGGTTCTCATTTATTTCTTGGGCCATGACAATTTTTCCAGAGAAATTGCAATTTTTATCCTAAAAGTGCCACTTTCGGTTGTCAAACCTAGTCCTTTGACGCCACCAATGGATAAGCCTTTTCTTGTTCCGAGGGTCAATCAGAATTCAAAATTCCTAGCCGTTCAAAAGATGGAGAGGTAGGTATCTTACAGGACTTTCGAGACATACTGTAGAGTGATGGTCAATATTATTCTAGTTACAATCTGAACCCGATGCTACTACATAATAAAATTATGAACTCAGTACATCAACAATATCAAGCTAATGCATATTACAGTATGTTTGATGGTATTGCATAGTAAATTGTGATGGGCAAGTACAATTAGGATTCGTTCACATAATTTGGATGTAAATTCTGAAATACCAACTGGTTTGTAATAACAATTGCCGTTGAATCTAGGTAAATACATATGTAGTTAAAGGTGTGTCCACAAATAGTCGACCGGCCGTCGATCGATGTCGACTGTACCGTCCAAACTGCCTACGTCAACCATGTGTAGACACAGCTTAAGATTCCTGTACAAAAGATCCGCTAAACTCTAAACAAAGAATTACTAGAAATAAACAATGAAGTATTTTCTCTTTGGAGCATCCAAGTCTTACATTCTAAGAGGATGAATCACCACAACTACGCATCCTTAGTAATCTTAACAAAAAAAATTGTACACAAAATCACAATTACATCCGTTTTACTTCTAAGATTCCGGTACAAAATTCCCATTAAACAAAGAATGAATCAATACACAGATATGGATATTGAAGTATCCCACAGGCCACCAAGAAAATCCTCTTTGGAGAATATTATAAGATGAATCATCAGGAAACTACACATCCTTTGTCATCTAAACGTCATAAATCCAGCAAAGTCTGTCCGAGTTTTAGCGTTGCATGTTGCATCCATTGTACTTCAAGTTCTTCTTCAAGTCATTAGCGCTTTGCTTCTCTTTTACTTATAATCTGGTCGAAATTTCCTCTAAACAAAGAACAAACACACATGGGCACAAATAATGTACATCCAAGTATTGGTATCGGTCGATTAGGTCGAATTAGTTGTAGACGTGTAAATGGAGTCTCTAAACAAAAGCGCTCAGAATATTAGCCACAGGTACCTATTTACTTATAAATAGTAACAGTAAAGTATACTTGAATATTTTTATCTAAAAAGGACTTAACCCTACTCAGGCCCTAGTACCTCTGTTTATGAGTAAATCAGCTTTAATGAGGAATATTGTTTAGAATCAGTTGCAAAAAGAATCATGTTGAAATTTCTATTATTCAACAAGATAGAAGAGTTTTTGAGAATTCTTTCCAATACCTATTACTTTCCTTATTTCAATGGAAATCAAAAATTTCAAAGCTGTTCTGCTCAAAATTCGGTTTTCGTTAATGCACAGACCGACAGACCCCTCTTGAAGAGAGCCCCTCACTTAAGTATATTTAAGTGCAAGGTGCTTACGTCTCCTAATGAAATAATGACCCTATCACTGATGCTACCTAATAGGTAGTACCTATACATAGTTATATCTATGTACCTATATAGATATACATATACCATATAGGTATCTATCATATTAATAACGACTTTATTAGTGATGCTCAGTCCATTTTGATAATAGTTACGACTCTTGCTAATGCTATCCGTCTAGCTAAGTCCTAGAATGATAATTATGATGACTTTAACTATCATAATAATGATTATGATGATTTTACCTATCATAATAATGATTATGATGATTTTACCTATCATAATAATGATTATGATGATTTTACCTATCATAATAATGATAATGATGACTTTGACTATCAAGATAATGATACCAATAACTCTAACTACCATCCTATTAATCTTGCTAATCTTGCCTATATTGGTGATATTGGCCATACTTACCATGACTTGGGGGTTATTGTTGATAGTGATGCTGATAATAGTTTGTAGGATGTCTGCATTGGGCCAGCCACTCACTCGCCTACTGTTGGACATATTTAGGTCTGTCAGACCACTGGAACTTAGGTCTGTCATACCACTGGAACGTGTGTGCCGGAAAAAGCTTTCGACTTCAGTCTTCAGACGGTGTGAACTAGAAGTCGGAAGCTTTCTCTGCCACACACATTCTGGCGGTCGGACAGACCTTTCCGCCAGTGCAGTGTGTGGCTGTCCTTAGGATGATTGTTTGTAGTTGTAGTATGTCTGGGATTTCTTTCAAATCTACGTCTTCTACAGGCATTATTATGACGAAATTATTATAAAATGGCGAAATTATTGTGAAATGGCACTCGGTAGAATCATAAATTATGCATTTGAATGGATAATTAAATGGTGAATATTGCAATGTGCATCTAAATGATGACATATTAGGAGTCTTCTTGCTAGGTAATAATACCCTGTGTCCTAATCATAATATATATGATTGATGGATTCTTTGACGTAGAAAAATAAGATTCACAAATTGGTGAAGAGACCTATCTACCTATTCTTCACCAATTTCTATTTTTTCCAGAAAAGTGGGTATCTACTTATTATGGTATAATACCTGTTTGGGGTGATTTTAGTACTATTTTTAGTGTCTATTATCTCACTTGGGTAATTTTGTGCAGTGCAGCCCAATGGTTTGTTAATGTTTGTGTGCCTCTACATTTGCAACTTTGCCTCTAAATTAGGTATCAATATTATTCTCCCTCTTGTGACATCCTGGCATCTTTAGAAGTTATAAAAGAACGTATTATTATTTATTATAATGCAAAGTACCAACCTACTATGGTACTATGCGTAGATAAACACCATTTACCCAACACATGTCATAAATGTCCTAGTATTTATCATAAGAGCAGTCACATTAATAAAAGTAGTCATAAGAATAAAAACCATAAGAATCTCGAGAACCACAACACCTAGAAATAGAAGTCATAAGAACACCATTAGGAATGAAAAGACCATTAAGAATATACCATATGGAACTTTTCAGTCCATAGTAACCTCCCTATTTACTTACTGGAGTAGAAAATATCACCAGCCCAAATACCAACCTATTGAAAGTATTAAGTCATAATTCACTAAAGAGTTTTATGCAACTCGAAGATCAAACAAAGGAATCTCCAGAGACACGAATATTCAGAGCCAAATACAATATTCTTGCTCATAACAGAATAGAATGAAATAGAATAGAATATAGAATCTGTCCTAAAGCCCGGGACATAAGCTGCGATACTGCGACATGTCTTCCAACTTGGTCTTTCTAAAGTTGTGTCCACACATAGTCGATCCCGTCAATCGACGATTTGAACCTATGTTGTTGAGGCAGTGTACGGTTTCAGTTGATGTCGACCGATATCGTGGACTATGTTTGGACACATCTGAAAGATGATCTTCCAATCTGGACTCTTGACAGATACTCGTAGATGCTTGTGTACGCAATCTTTGCGCAAATTCTGCTGTGTTTAGACCTGAAATTTGCGCAAATAACGCGTCCACACGGAACAGTCTGTCGACAGACCAAGGTGGGAGCAATGTCTTGGCATGTGTATACCGGGCTTAACAGCGTTCAAGTACCTCTTGTTCAAATATTAGTAAAGAATAAACACATAGAGGTAGGTACCTGAACAAAGAATATTGAGTTATGCAACAGTCGCAGAAGTGTCACTGTTTGGAGAAATCGGCATTGTAGGTGTGATTGGTGACGATTACTAATTCCAGTCGTGTAACGCCCTAGACAGTACTGTTCAGACATATAGAGCTACCTATATGTTCACAGAATTCACAGATACCATAGTGCTACCGTTTAAGCTGTGTTCACACACAGTCGATGGCCGTCGATCAACGAGGTGAATCTGTGTTATCGAGGCAGTGTACGGTTCCAGTCGAGATCGATCATGTCGATCGACGACCGTGGACTATGTTTGGACACAGCTTAACAGATGGAAGTATGAAAATTCACTCAACCATGAGGATGCCTAATAGCGCTCGCACAGTCAATATTCTTGTCAGTAAAAATATTGATAGAGTACCGACCGTACTGACAATGTTTTTTCATACAAGTACAAGTATTGTCAACACAACAGTATTGATATATTGGTGGTCTTCTTCTTTTTCTTCGCCTTTTCCCGTGTACAGACGGGGTCGGCGTTTTAATCAGCCTCTCAATCAGCCCTAACCAAGGTTTGGGCTGACCTTTGGTTTTGGATGTAGGTACTGGCGGTATTACATAGACATAGTACAGTTCAGACATAGCAGATGGAAGTAGTATGAAAACTCGCTCAACCATAAGAATCCTCAGTATTCTTGAGAATACCAGTAGCGACATTTTCCTTGATGTCAAAGACATGGTTTCACAAGCCGTGTTTCTTGAAGCGTTGAATAATTACGGCATCTCGAGGATTGCAGTTTAGGATGCAAGGTTGCTGACTGCAAGTCACAAACCGTTGCAATTTTTCAGACTGATTTCACCTGTAGAATTTAGGCGACGTTTCTGTAAGTGGCTTTACAAAATTTTGACGTCAGAGCAACACTCATAGCTTTTGAGAAATGGGAAGTTTTTTTTATAATTATGTAGCTTTGTGATGTTTAGAGGCTGAAGAATCATGGCGTCTCTTGATCTTGGGCCACTTGTTGTGGCAACCCCTTCAATATCGTCCATTCCGGAAATTCGTTCGAAATTTCGAATGGACATTTAAAAAATTGACCTTGATTCCAAGAAGGCCATCAAATTTGAATCAACACAATTAGATTTTAGAGTCTTTAGACGTCTATCAAATTTAAATCAACTTTAGAGTCTTTAGACATTATTATATCAAACTCCAAACAGGTAGCGTTAATCGTTTTTAATGCGTTTAATTGTGTCATTTAAAGGACTACAATGTATGCCAGAACCAGAAGTACCAGAACCTTAAGGAATGAAAAGAATCCATTGTAATGTCTAAAGACGAAATTCCAAATTGTAATGTCTAATGTCCACTTTAATTGAGGAAGGAAAAGCCTATTGTACAAATACTCAGAGTGGCGAGTCTTTTGTAGTGTGGTTACCTTCTTTTGTAGTGTGATTCTGATTACCTTCTTTTGTAGTGTGATTCTGATTACCTTCTTTTCAATTGGAAGTGTGTGATTTCCTTAGGAATTGGTATTTGAAAAGTGTCTAACACCAAGTGCCTACAGAATACCTGTACGTGTACTTAGAGTACAATAGTATAGTGTATAATTATACAGGGTTTTCAAAAAAGTGAGGGGATACATTTAAGACACAATCCAAAGTGTAAACGTTTATAAAGTGTAAACGGTTTATGCCCTTATTGGCGCTCAATTTAAGTTCAAGAAACCATTTAGCTACGGATGAACGTATGAAACATAAAGATTCAAATTTTTGAGGTAAATTAAGACTTTTTGAATAAGAGTGCGCAAATGTTCTCAATTTGAAATACAGGGGTTCTCATGTACGTCCAAAACATTGAAGCTCTGTCAGCAGCCCAAATTGAGAGCACCTGCGAACCCCTGTTCATAGATTAAAAAAAAGTCTCATTTTAACCAAATAAATAACCGTTTCAATTTTTCACGTCAGTATTTGGCCACCCTGTATATATGGTGATATTCGTAATATGGACATAATGGCGGTGCTATTTGTTTAACAAACCTGATGCCAACCACCTGACAGAAGAATACTCAATTGCAATACGCCTCACATTCACTTAGAATACTTAATACTCCTTAGTGTATATATGGTGATATTCGTAATATGGACATAATGGCGGTGCTATTTGTTTAACAAACCTGATGCCAACCACCTGACAGAAGAATACCCAATTGCAATTACGCCTCACATTCACTTAGAATACTCAATACTCCTTATAATGTCCACTTTAATTGAGGAAGGAAAAGCCTATTGTACAAATACTCAGAGTGGCGAGTCTTTTGTAGTGTGGTTACCTTCTTTTGTACTGTGATTCTGATTACCTTCTTTTCAATTGGAAGTGTGTGATTTCCTTAGGAATTGGTATTTGAAAAGTGTCTAACACCAAGTGCCTACAGAATACCTGTACATGTACTTAGAGTACAATAGTATAGTGCATAATTATACAGGGTTTTCAAAAAAAGTGAGGGAATACATTTAAGGCACAATCCATTTATAAAGTGTAAACGGTTTATGCCCTTATTGGGGCTCAATTTATGTAAGTTGAAGAAACGATTTAGCTACGCATGACATTTGCAATCAACGTATGAAACTTGATTCCAATTTTTGAGGTAAATCAACACTTTTTGAACAAGAGTGCGCAAATGTTCTCAATTTGAAATACAGGGGTTCTCGTATACGTCCAAAACATTGAAGCTTTGTCAGCAGCCCAAATTGAGAGTATCTGCGAACTCCTTTTAATAGATAAAAAAAATCTCATTTTAACCCAATAAATAACCGTTTCAATTTTTCACGTCAGTATTTGGCCACCCTGTACATATCGTGATATTCGTAATATGGACATAATGGCGGTGCTATTTGTTTAACAAACCTGATGCCAACCACCTGACAGAAGAATACTCAATTATTGCAATACGCCTCACATTCACTTAGAATACTCAATACTCCTTAGGAGCATTCACTTAGTGTTTAGAGCACCTTATCATTTTGCACTTCCTGACTATTAAGGAATAGCAAGGTGAAACAATTTGTCAAGATCTTTTCTGAAGCAACTTATCCACCGACTATGATTCTTTGATTTGGTTAAGATAGGTGCTGCTACTGCTATTTTGACCGCTTTTTGGCGGGTTTCGGTTAGAGATATCGAAAAATGTATGGGAATGAATCATACTTAACACCCCCTCCCCCCAAAATCCAGCTAAACATAATTACTCCTTAGGAACATTCACTTAGAGTTTAGAGCACCTTATCATTTTGCACTTCCTGACTATTAAGGCATAGCAAGGTGAAACAATTTGTCAAGATCTTTTCTGAAGCAACTTATCCACCGACTATGATTCTTTGATTTGGTTTAGGTCCTAACCGAGGAACAAACGCGTGGTTCAAAATCAACAACGACACTAGCGCTAAAATTGCGGAATTCCGAAGAAGTATATTGTTAGAAACGCACTTTTTGCAAACTCCGACTCCGCGGTTAGTGAGCTCAAACTCTCGAGTTTCGTCTTGTCAGAAACCGGGCCTAAGATAGGTGCTGCTATTTTGACCGCTTTTTGGCGGGTTTCGGCTCTATTGACTAAACGGTTAGAGATATCGAAAAATGTATAGGAATGAATCATACTTAACCTCCCCTCCCCTCAAAATCCAGCTAAAAATAATTTAATACTATGAGGAAAGTCGTGTGATGTTCTCACCAGATATACCTATAATATATTTTTTTTAATATAAATAAATGATTAAAAAACAAAAACAATCTCACTGAAATTCCCATCCCTAAGAGAATACGACTAATATCAACCCTTTCCGTCCTCTGTTCCAGTCATTCGTCCATGTTTCGACCGCCTTCGCCCATTATATTCGTGCGTTTTTTTTTTTTTTTTTAAATGCGTTAAGAAAAATGAAACTATGCGGAGTACCTGGAAGCTCTTCGCGGAGCACCAGTGCTCCGTGGAGCACAGTTTGAGAACCACTGCTAGTCTTAATAGTAGCGCTGTCGAACTTTTTCGTCCTAAATATTCCTGGGCCCATTTCGGGCAGAGCTCTGCCGCGCTCCGCGCTCCGCGCTCCTTAATACAGAATACATCCTAAAGAAGGAAAGTTTGGCTCATTTTGAAAATGAAATATAGCGGTGGGGCTATTCCCCTATAAGAGGTCTTGTATAATCGATTACACATCTCTTAAATATGTGTAGGTCAATACCTAACGAAAATATCAGTACCAGAAAATATGTGCGATCTTACCTATTGAAAAAAAAAATCTCTTCAGAGTGAATACCAAAACCTCCCTATAGAAAAAAAAACCATGGGTTCAACCTATAGATTGATGGTAAAAAAAAAAACTCCTATAGAAAAAAAAATCTAGCAATAAGGTTAAGAACACGAGATCAATCGAGTACCCCATAGCTTATAGCTGTTAAACTGTGCCAAATTCATAGTTTTTTCTTTCAACTTTTGCAACATCGCTAGTCCGAATCGGTCAAACCATTTTTTTTTCTCATAGCGTTTACTACCTATTGGGTACTTTTTTTTATCCCAATATTTATTAGTAAGTTATGTACCTATATAGATATACATATACCATATAGGTATCTATCATATTAATAACGACTTTATTAGTGATGCTCAGTCCATTTTGATAATGGTTACGACTCTTGCTAATACTATCCGTCTAGCTAAGTCCTAGAATGATAATAATGATGACTTTAACTATCATAATAATGATAATGATGACTTTACCTATCATAATAATGATAATGATGACTTTGACTATAGTAATAATGATTATGATGACTTTGACTATCATGATAATGATACCAATAACTCTAACTACCATCATATTATTAATCTTGCCTATATTAGTGATATTGGCCATACTTACCATGACTTGGGGTTTATTGTTGATAGTGATGCTGATAATAGTTTGTAGGATGTCTGCATTGGGCCAGCCACTCACTCGCCTACTGTTGGACATATTTAGGTCTGTCAGACCATTGGAACGTGTGTGCCGGAAAAAGCTTCCGACTTCAGTCTAGAACTAGAAGTCGGAAGCTTTCTCCGCCACACACATTCACAGACCTTTCCGCCAGTGCAGTGTGTGGCTGGCCTTAGGATGATTGTTTGTAGGATGTCTGGGATTTCTTTCAAATCTACGTCTTCTACAGGCATTATTATGACGAAATTATTCTGTAGGATGTCTGGGATTTCTTTCAAATCTACGTCTTCTACAGGCATTATTATGACGAAATTATTATAAAATGGCGAAATTATTGTGAATGGCACTCGGTAGAATCATAAATTATGCATTTGAATGGATAATTAAATGGTGAATATTGCAATGTGCATCTAAATGATGATGACATATTAGGAGTCTTCTTGCTAGGTAATAATACCCTGTGTCCTAATCATATATGATTGATGGATTCTTTGACGTAGAAAAATAAGATTCACAAATTGGTGAAGAGACCTATCTCCCTATTCTTCACCAATTTCTATTTTTTCCAGAAAAGTGGGTACCTACTCATTATGGTAAAATACCTGTTTGGGGTGATTTTAGTACTATTTTTAGTGTCTATTATCTCACTTGGGTAATTTTGTGCAGTGCAGCCCAATGGTTTGTCAATGTTTCTGTGCCTCTACATTTGCAACTTTGCCTCTAGAATAATACCCTGTGTCCTAATCATATATGATTGATGGATTCTTTGACGTAGAAAAATAAGATTCACAAATTGGTGAAGAGACCTATCTACCTATTCTTTACCAATTTCTATTTTTTCCAGAAAAGTGGGTACCTACTCACTATGGTATAATACCTGTTTGGGGTGATTTTAGTACTATTTTTAGTGTCTATTATCTCACTTGGGTAATTTTGTGCTTTGCAGCCCAATGGTTTGTTACTGTTTGTGTGCCTGTACATTTGCAACTTTGCCTCTAAATTAGGTATCAATATGAATCTCCCTCTTGTGACATCCTGGCATCTTTAGAAGTTATAAAAGGACGTATTATTATAATGCAAAGTACCAACCTACTATGGTATTATGCGTAGATAAACACCATTTACCAACACATGTCATAAATGTCATAATCTAGGTCCTAGTATTTATCATAAGAGCAGTCACATTAATAAAAGTATAGTCATAAGAATAAAAACCATAAGAATAGAAGTCATAAGAACAACATTAGGAATCAAAAGACCATTAAGAATATACCATATGGAACTTTTCAGTCCATCGCAACCTCCCTATTTACGTACTGGAGTAGAAAAGATTAGGTATCAATATGAATCTCCCTCTTGTGACATCCTGGCATCTTTAGAAGTTATAAAAGGACGTATTATTATAATGCAAAGTACCATACCAACCTACTATGGTACTATGCGTAGATAAACACCATTTACCCAACACATGTCATAAATGTCCTAATCTAGGTCCTAGTATTTATCATAAGAGCAGTCACATTAATAAAAGTAGTCATAAGAATAAAAACCATAAGAATAGAAGTCATAAGAACACCATTAGGAATCAAAAGACCATTAAGAATATGATAAGGAACTTCTCAGTCCATCGCAAATCTCTCTATTTACTTACTGGAGTAGAAAATATCACCAGCTCAAATACCAACCTATTGAAAGTATTAAGTCATAATTCACTTCTAAAGAGTTTTATGCAACTCGAAGATCAAACAAAGGAATCTCCAGAGACACGAATATTCAGAGCCAAATACAATATTCTTGCTCATAACAGAATAGAATGGAATAGAATCTGTCCTAAAACCCGGGACATAAGCTGCGATACTGCGACATGACTTCCAACTTGGTCTTTCTAAAGCTGTGTCCACACATAGTCGATCCCGTCGATCGACGATTTGAACCTATGTTGTCAAGGCAGTGTACGGTTTCAGTTGATGTCGATCGATATCGTGGACTATGTGTGGACACATCTGAAAGATGATCTTCCAATCTGGACTCTTGACAGATACTCGTAGATGCTTGTGTACGCAATCTTTGCGCAAATTCTGCTGTGTTTAGACCTGAAATTTGCGCAAATAACGCGTCCACACGGAACAGTCTGTCGACAGACCAAGGTGGGAGCAATGTCTTGGCATGTGTACCGGGCTGAACAGCGTTCAAGTACCTCTTGTTCAAATATTAGTAAAGAATAAACACATAGAGATAGGTACCTGAACAAAGAATATTGAGTTATGCAACAGTCGCAGAAGTGTCACTGTTTGGAGAAATCGGGATTGTAGGTGTGATTGGTGACGATTACTAATTCTAGTCGTGTAACGCCCTAGACTGGCCTAGACAGTACCGTTCAGACATATAGAGCTACCTACTGCTCACAGAATTCAGAGATACAATAGTGCTACCGTTTAAGCTGTGTTCACACACAGTCGATGGCCGTCGATCAACGAGGTGAATCTGTGTTATCGAGGCCAGTGTACGGTTCCAGTCGACATCGATCATGTCGATCGACGACCGTGGACTTTGTTTGGGAGCAATCTCCTTGGCCGAGTTTGTATCACATTTTTTTTTTTTTTTTTTTAGGTTTAATAGGGAAAACTGTAATAACGAAGATCTTATCGTCCCGAAATGGAAGAAAAAAGGGAGATAGGAGAAAGCCAGCCGTTCCGAGAACGATCCTTGTCTGATTAGGATAAAGATCGCCACGGGCGGATGTCGAACTCTCGACTGAGCGCTTACGAGGCAGACGCGTTAACTTTAAAAGATAACTAGACTGGCTATTTTTTCTTTTTTTTTCGGTTTAATAGGGAAAACTGTAATAACGAAGATCTTATCGTCCCGAAATCGAAGAGAAAAGGGAGATAGGAGAAAGCCAGCCCTTCCGAGAACGATCCTTGTCTGATTAGGATAAAGATCGCCACGGGCGGATGTCGAACTCTCGACCTAGCGCTTACGAGGCAGACGCGTTAACTTTACAAGATAACTAGACTGGCTACACATACAGGGTGTTCAGGCCAGTCTAGGATAGGTTCATTTGTTCATATAACATGAACTCCTCCGGTCTTCACATCTAGGTACGCAATATAGGGACCACCCTGTATTGATGCATGCATATTTTAAGTAGGCAATGCACTTTGTGAATTGCATCCTATGTTATCGTAATGCTAATTGAATAGTCACCATATATCGCACGGACAGGGGAAAATTGACACGAGTCAAAAAATTCAAGTTGTAGTTAACTCGTTTTCGATAAAATTTCTTAAATCCTATTCGTCGGTTTGAAG
The DNA here is from genome assembly GCF_000475195.1 of Diaphorina citri. Classification (NCBI taxonomy): domain Eukaryota; kingdom Metazoa; phylum Arthropoda; class Insecta; order Hemiptera; family Psyllidae; genus Diaphorina; species Diaphorina citri. The sequence continues at coordinate 72,466 of NW_007377829.1, read as the reverse complement.
TAGGCGCTGATCTATCAAGAAAAGCGCATTAAAAAATTCTGCTGTGTTTAGACCTGAAATTTGCGCAAATAACGCGTCCACACGGAACAGTCTGTCGACAGACCAAGGTGGGAGCAATGTCTGAGCAAGAGCATGTGTACCGGGCTTAACAGCGTTCAAGTACCTCTTGTTCAAATATTAGTAAAGAATAAACACATAGAGGTAGGTACCTGAACAAAGAATATTGAGTTATGCAACAGTCGCAGAAGTATCACTGTTTGGAGAAATCGGCATTGTAGGTGTGATTGATGACGATTACTAATTCTAATCGTGTAACGCCCTAGAGTCCCTAGACAGTACCGTTCAGACATATAGAGCTACCTACTGCTCACAGAATTCAGAGATACAATAGTGCTACCGTTTAAGCTGTGTTCACACACATAGTCGACGACCGTCGATCGACGAGGTGAATCTATGTTATCGAGGCAGTGTACGGTTCCAGTCGACATCGATCATGGGTTCGATTCCCGCCCGGGGCGGATTTTATCCTGATGGGATAGTGTTCGTTCTCGGAACGGCTGGCTTTCTCCTATCCA
>NW_007377829.1:29094-71791 GCF_000475195.1 Diaphorina citri | reverse complement strand
ACCATAGCAGTTACAATTCCCTCTTTCAAACCTCTTAAAAAAAAAAAAAAAAAAAAATAGCTTTAATATTTTACGACTAGGCAGCGCTTGTGTCGTTTTTCACTTTTTTTTCTTTATCTCCTATGGGATTTTACGTCACTGAATAACTGCCAGTCTGCCAAGGTTTTTATTGACGGAGGTTTCATTATTCGTTCTGGGGCAAGCTATCCGCCTCTTCACATTAACCTCGCCAAGTTTTTTTGAGTTGTGACACTTTTCCCGTAGCACTCAGGGAACTCTCAGTACTGAGATCTTATCGTCCCGAAATCGAAGAGAAAAGGGAGATAGGAGAAAGCCAGCCGTTCCGAAAACGATCCTTGTCTGTTTAGGATAAAGATCGCCACGGGTGGATGTCGAACTCTCGACCTAGTGCTTACGAGGCAGACGCGTAAACTTTACAAGATAACTAGACTGGCTACACATACAGGGTGTTCAGGTCAGGTTCATTTGTCCATATAACATGAACTTCTCCGGTCTTCACATCTTAGGTACGCAATATAGGGACCACCTTGTATAGATGCATGCATATTTTAAGTAGGCAATGCACTTTGTGAATTGCATCCTATGTTATCGTAATGCTAATAGAATAGACGCACGCCACATATCGCACGGATAGGGAAATAGTGACACAGCTTGAAAATTTCGAAAAATTCCTTTTTTTAAAAATTCCATGGTTTCTCTTTCGCCTGGATCGACTGACAAAAGGGCATTAAAATAGCTTTATTCTTTCACCACTAGTTAGCACTTGTGCCGTTTCTCACAACAACAAACAAATTTATAAAAGCTGTTCAAAATGAGATCCATTTGTTTGTACACAGTAACGCATTCTTCGCTCTAACTCAGGACCAACTGCGTTGTTTATCATATCTGGGCGGGTCAAATTTTCGATGGTCAGTTTTTAGTGTCGAAACACGTTTTGAGGTCCCTAGAGCCTAAATCCAAAGTTTCAGCCATTGGTCCGAGTGTGTGTCTGTCTGTCTGTCTGTCTGTAAACAAAATACCCATCTCGAGAACGGTAAGAGCTAGAGACTTGAAATTTGGAACGTAGCTGTCAAATGTGACAAGAATGCGACACAAAACTTTTGGTTAAGACCGGTGTGATTTTGTGCAAATTTTTGTAGAGCAAATTTTTTCGAGTGAATACATTTTTTCAATTAAAATTTTATGCTGATTCCAAAAATTAAATAAAAAATGGGGGTTCCCATAAGAGTGACAATATCTCGGGAACGGTATAAGCTAGAGACTTGAAATTTGGTATGTAGTTCACAAATGTGACAAGAATGCAACACAAAATGTTTGGTTAAGATGGTTGCTGCGCTTGGCGGTACAGTCGAACCTGGATAAACGAGAACCCAAGGGACTAGGTCATTTTTCTCGTTTAAAGAGGTTTCTCGTTTAAGGAGTTTCTCGTTTAAAGAGGTTTCATATAACTTTTTCTCGTTTATAGAGGTTATTAGTAGAGTCGAATAGTGAAGTAAACACGTTCATGAAATGTACCGACAGATTTAAACGAGTTGAAACAATAATTTCTCGTTTATGGTCAGAAAAATCCAAAATTCTCCTTTATAGAGGCTCGCGAAGCGCTACAGTTTGAAAAAATAGACAAAGATAGAAAAAGTACCTACCATGCTGGCACCGGTCGCTATGCGCATTTATATGTCATAGCTACTCATTTTCCTCACGAGGCTGAGTGGGCCCCGCAACAGCCAGTCACGGAATCAATCGTTTGCATGATACAAATTTCTTGACCCCGCCGGGAATCGAACCCGGGTCTCCCGCGTGCAAGGCGAGCGCAGTGACCACTACGCCATGGGAGCTGACTTATATGCCTCATATAATGCCTGCTATGGGTACATGAACTTTTCTGTTCAGACAAAACCTCTGTAGATGAGTGGGTATCACACTATTTTTATACTCCAGAGGTCCGGGTTTGATTCCCGCGGTTGGGTCGAAGTTGTTTCGGCTCTATACTTTTGGTGCTAGGAGTACATTCTTGAGGACAATCGCAATCGAGTAAGTATAGTGTGAAAATATTGATCATTAATGGAGTTATGGGATATAATAAAGTCCAGCCTGCCTGAACGGGAATTCAAGGGAATAGGGAACGGTAGGTTTTTCCGACTTATCCAGGTTTTCCAATTACAAAAGTGTTTCCCAATTCTTTCTTCATTTTCTCTTCACGTTCGGGACGATAAGACCTTGGCAGTTACAATTGATGCCTCTATTAAAAAAGTCTGGCCTCTATCAAACCTCTTTAAAAAAAAGTCTGAATAAGTCTAAATATATTTAGGATATAATAAATGTATTTATACTTACCTCCATGGCTACGAAATAAACACGGCGGTGAAACACTCATCTTTTACAAAAAAAAAAAAAAAAAAAAAAAAACCTCCCCCCAAAAAAAAAAAAAAAAAAAAAAAAAAAAAAAAAAAAAAAAAAACAATAATCATCAAAAAATATTGTTCTTCCTACATCATAGCTTAAAAAGGACTTCCTTAGTTCCCACCATTAATCACTGTGTTATAAAATATCAAAATTAAAAACCAATATCAATAAATAAATAAAAATAAAAAAATACCAAAACATTGACAATATTTGCATATGTAGTACAGGTAGATAGGTACCTACCTAAGTAATTATGTACCAATGTCCCGGAAACAATTCAACCAGACTACGAATATTAATTGATAAGTAAAAATACCTCCTACCTGTTATTAAGTGCTGATGCACCATAAATAATATAAAAAAATATATCTAGGTAGTAATAAATAAAAATAAATGAGTATCCACAATAAGTATGTTCAAGGTATTTCTTAGTTTGGTTCCTAAGATGCCCCCTTGACACCCACTAATCTAAACACAAAGAGTGGGTGTGGGTAAATATCTAGGTAGTAATAAATAAAAATAAATGAGTATCCACAATAAGTATGTTCAAGGTATTTCTTAGTTTGGTTCCTAAAAGATGCCCCCTTGACACCCACTAATCTAAACACAAAGTGGGTATGTGGGTAAAGCAATACAAAGTCAATATACCTATATTACCTATTATGATGTGGGTAAAGCTAAGAAGGACACCGAATGACTCATTTTGCAAAGTTTGAAATATGGGTCTTGGAGATGTTGCAAAAATTCTTGTGCAAATATTCACTTCCCATCTGGAGGTTGGTGGTTCGAGTCCAAGTCGAGTCATGAAAACTTAAACTCAACAACCACATGGTTACCACTGCATTCTGGAGGTTACAGGTTCGAATCTTGGCTGGAAAATCCAGGAAAGAAAACCCATATCTGGAGGTTGGTGGTTCGAGTCCAAGTCGAGTCATGAAAACTTAAACTCAACAACCACATGGTTACCACTGCATTCTGGAGGTTACCGGTTCGAATCTTGGCTGGAAAATCCAGGAAAGAAAACCCAACCATACACGTACCCTGAATGTAAGACCAGTTACATACGTTCATACCCAGAAGGCACTTAAATCTGAACGTGTGAGGTAGGCCTAAAGGTGTGTCCACACCTTGAGGATTCAGATAAAAAAAGTAATGCTTACCAAAACATTGAGATGTAGGCTATTTTCACACTGACTACCAATCGATTGAAGGGGGAAAATAATAAAAATTCAATTTTCGTTGAACCTCATTTCACGAAATGTAGGGACTTGATCTTTGAAAAAGTTCGTTCCCGACCTGTGAGTCCTCTGTGACCTGAAGTCCTGAACTGAACGGAACGGAACTGATACGAATAAGAATAATGAATACTATAGGATCAAAAGATGGTAAAAGAACATACGAACGATAGTATTGGGAATAGGAAATAGATTCAAGAGAGCCGACATGAGCCGAGAAGAATTTGAATCGGTTAACTCCGCCACAGTACCCCCACTCCTTTTCTTTTTTCTCTCTCTTCTCTCTCTCGCGTCCAGCGTGTGCTATGAATCTTGAAGCTATCCACTTGTAGTACATCTTTTCGTCCCGCAGTCAGTGAGTACCTAAATAACTTTAGGCTATGTTGGGGTTGTTGTAGTTCTTGTTGTTGGTTGTTGTAGCGGTGTAGCTCCACTGAGGGGATTTGATGGTCTCTCCAAGATTACTTGACCAGTCCTGAACCGCAGTCAACCTTCATGAGGACCTGTTATTTTACTTTGAAGCGCGATAAACTCTTTGTAACCTCAAGTTAGCCAGGCTGGTTAGGGTTTGGCTGCTCTGATCCCTATTTTTAGTACCACAGCAAGACATTGGTCTGCTCCCTGTTGAAGATCCCCCAGCCATACCTGCTGGCTTTCGCCTCAATTCTCCGTAAGTAGGGCCCCTAAGTCCAAAAAAGTGAGGGTTCCCTGAGTCCAAAAAAGTGATTTTTATCTTCTAATCTTTCTCTTTCTATCTATTTTTAATGTTTCTACTATTCCAGTCGTATCAACATATCGGGAGCCAGTGCGCGGCTGGATCGACAACGTGTATGGTCCGGTTGGTCTCATGGTTGGCATCGGCACAGGTGTCCTACACACGTACCAGTATGATCAGGATGCTGTGACCGAGATGGTGCCTGTGGATATGGTCGTCAATTCTGTCATAGCTACTGCCTGGTACACGGCTAAGTCCAAGTAAGTCATGTTTTACTAGAGGTCCTCTCAATCCGGAGGCGCTGGGTTCGAGTCCCAGCCAGGACGGTTTTCTGACCAAACTTTTCCGTTGTGCCTTGAGGTGATTTCGTTCTCGGAACGGCTGGTTTTCACAGGACTTCCTTTTGTCTTCTATTTCGGGAAATCTGCACAACAAGACCTTCGTTGTTACAAATCCCTCTATGAAACCTCTTTTCTTTTTCTTCTTTCCCTCCTCCTCTTCTTCTTGTCCTCCTCCTTCTCCCCCCCCTCCTTCTTCTAGGAATCAAGCTAAAATTCCTCTTTGGGCAGTTAGGTCTTTTTTTTAATGTATTTGTGTTCTTTTTCTTATGTATTTGTTGATGTAATAAGTATTGTATTACTGGGTTTCTGACCAAACTTTTCCGTTGTGCCTTGAGGTGATTTCGTTCTCGGAATGGCTGGTTTTCTCCTGTCTTCCTTTTGTCTTCTATTTCGGGAAATCTGCACAACAAGACCTTCGTTCTTCGTTGTTACAAATCCCTCTATGAAACCTCTTTTCTTCTTCTTCTTTCCCTCCTCCTCTTCTTCTTCTTTCCCTCCTCCTCTTCTTCTTGTCCTCCTCTTTCTTCTTCGCCTCCTCCTCCTCCCCCTCCTTCTTCTAGGAATCAAGCTAAAATTCCTCTTTGGGCAGTTGGGTCTTTTTTTTAAATGTATTTGTGTTCTTTTTCTTATGTATTTGTTGATGTAATAGGTATTGTATTACTGGGTTGTATGTTGGATGACCCGTCAAATAATCAAATTAAATTCTTCTCTTTCTTGTTACTTCCAGTCAGCAACAGATCCCGATCTACAACTACGTCAGTTCCGTTCAGAAGCCGGTCACCTGGAACGAATTCCTGCAGCACAATATCAAGCATGGCCACCATTGGCCGACTATTAGGGCCGTGTGGTACTACTCGTTCTGGCCGACCAAAAGTCGGATCATGTTTCTGTTTCTGAACTTCCTGTTGCATACCATACCCGGGCTGATTCTCGATGGAGTGGCGTCTATGTTTGGGAAAACGCCCATGTAAGTAAACGCGTACTTTTTACTTTCTACTCGTTATAGCGAAACTATACTAGTAATGAGAAAGTATTGCAATTTCTATTGGACCAATTTCCCGACATCGACACCTATTCTGTACCAAATACACAAGACCTTCTGTGGGAGTAAAGGGAATTTTCAGTCTCATTCTTGCACTATAAACAGGATATAGGTTTTCTATTCTCGTGTTTTGGGGGTGAAGAAGACCCTATCTTGGATTTTGATTGGTTTTTGTATAAGTCAAGAAAGTTTGATAGAGAGAACTGTAACTGCTGAGGTCTTATCGTCCTGAAACCGAAGAGAGAAGGAAGACAGGATAGGAGAAAGCCAGCCGTTCCGAGAACGAACCTAACCTGTGTAGTATAAAATTCTCCCCGGGCGGGAATTCAACCCGCGACCTAGCACTTACAAGGCAAACGCGCTACCGTCCAAGCTAACTAGGCTGGCGAATAAATGGCTACCACGCCACCTAGTGTTAGGTTGTTAACTTGTTTAAACTAAACTTCGTATTTTCCTTTGTAAGAGGCGAAATCGTTTCAGATTCCAAAAGAAAAATAAACGTGGCAAAGGCCTTTCTGAAATAATCCACTTGTAAAACAAAAGAACATAATTTTATTGAAGAACTGAGTTAGATTCAAAGGGAGCGGGGGGAGGAGATTAACCCTACCTTGCGCAGAGTGCCAGATCTGGCACACATTGAAATTTGGCCAAAAGAGGGTGAAAAATTACGTTTATTTTTTCTTTTTAAAAAGTCTTTGATTCCCCTTTTTGAACTCGTCAAGACCTATTAATAACATACTAAAATTTGAGCAAAATCGGTGATCTTGCGCATGGTAAGATTGGTAAGGTTAATTACTCGGTCAAGACAGATAAGGGTTAATGGTTTGTTTTAGATTTTCCAATACGTTTGCCAGAAAGTCAGAGCACTAATCTTGTTCCCAGAACTTCATTATTCACTAGAACTTTACACAGAACTTCACTATTCACTAGATGGGTGATGTTGGATGTTAGGGTGCTCTGAGTACCACTTAATATTCTGGTACATATTCATGTTCTGGTATTCACGGGTACAGTAAATCATGTTCTTCTAATGTTTCGGTATAGAAATAGAACCTTCTTATTCCGATACATAATGTTTGCTATATGCCTCATATAAATGCAGTTTCTTTGTGTTATTATGTCACAACTTTGGTGCTCACTGCAGCATTATAGGATTTTTCCAATATCTCAATAATCCTAAAATCTAATGTGTACCTACCATGCTGGCACCGGTCGCTATGCGCATTTATATGTCATAGCTACTCATTTTCCTCACGAGGCTGAGTGGGCCCCGCAACAGCCAGTCACGGAATCAATCATTTGCATGATACAAATTTCTTGACCCCGCCGGGAATCGAACCCGGGTCTATTAGAAGCAGACTATATCTATGTACATAGGTAATTATATACCTAGATAAGAACATACACAGATTGATATGGATATCGCACATGTGTATATGGACTTGTCTGAGGATGACCATGAGTCAGGAATTCAGTGATGTCCAACCTACAGGCGGTGGACAAATCTTCAGAATACTCATATTTTAGCCTGTAGTACAAACATGGTTTTAGCTGCCTCGGTGCCTCGGTGGCGTAGTGGTCAAGACGCTCGCCTGGTAATCAGGAGGGCGTGGGTTCCATCCCAGCCGAGGTATGGAATTTTATCCTCATTTATTTGAGAATTTGACCACATAATAATAGAGCTCTAAGGGTTAGGTGGTAGAGAACGCCTAAGGCGTTAACCTCGCCTAGTGGTTGCCTTCCACTCAAGAGTCTATTATTATTATTAAAGAATTTTTAAAGTTAAAGTAATACAGTATTACAAAACCCCCACAAATTTATTATTACGACCGTATTTTTTATTATTTTCTACAAGTTCGACCATGCCTCAGGATGAACTAGCGGAATTCCGCAGCGAAGCGACGGAATTCGACTAGTTATTCATAGAATAAGTAGTGAGTGTATTTTATTTTGCAGGTATTATATTCAGTTTCCTGACTAAAGGCTTGTATCGGTCTCTACCTAAACCTCTCAATATAACTCTATATCATACCTTGGTTGTCACATTGCTGTCTTCTGTTCTGGTGAGGTAAGTGAATGAACATAATTGTATTGAGGACCTTAGCCAGGATTTTGTCTAGGGGGTGGGCAAGAGTCCAAACAGTGATGTACCGGGGGGTGCGTTCCAAATTTTCGGAGTCTGGCCTACAAAAGCAGGGGGCCGGGCCCCTATAAATACGGCCTTGTAATTTTATCTGCTCCACTTAGACACTTATGTGTATTGTTGTATGTTTCCTCTCATCATTCATAAATAATAGACAGTAGGTTACATGATTGGCTTTCATACTAATATTTCAACGGGTTAATTTCGTGTTCTCGTGTTGACCGAGCACCTAAATGGAAAGTATTGTGTCTCTTATCGCCCATCTGATGAGGGACATACTACGGGATGGGCATGCTACGATACAGACCACTCGCGTCTAATGTAGCGTCTAACATCGGTGAAACACTCATCTTCCAAAAGTTCTAAACACATAAAAACGAAAAAAAAAAATCAATACCTATTGAATCTCTTCTTCTGTTGTTTTGTCCCTCAGCTTCTATCTGTTCTCCCCTCTCACCTATGGAATGACGGAGGCTTCTAGTAGTGAACCCAACAGTACGCTACATATGTTGAAATGGTTGGATACTTGGGAGTTCTAAATACCGTGTATCATCTGTTAGTCAGTACTTTAGCTGGAGGACCCCAGGGAGCAGACCAGTGTCTTGCTGTGTGACTATAAATAGGGATCAGAGCAGCCAAACCTTAACCAGATAATCAGCCTGGCTAGCTGGAAGTTACAAAGGGTTTATCATGCTTGTTCCGAGAACGAACCTCATCTGTTTAGGATAAAATCCGTCCCTGGCGGGAATCAAACCCGCGACCTAGCGCTTACAAGGCAGACGCGCTACCCTCCAAGCTGACTAGGCTGGCCATGGCTACTCAAAATTCGATCCAGGGAATTAAAAGCTGCTGGCCAAAATTCTTACAGTGCCTGGTATTTCAGACACGTATGCAATGTGCTAATCATTATCTGATTCTATTAACCCTTTCATGTTCTATGTCCGCAGACTCAATTGATTGAATGTGAGAGGCGGGTAAGGTACATAACCTTCAACTTTATATTAGTCAAGTAAATTTCGAGCGAGAAAGAAGGATGAGGTGGAAGTTTTATCGTCCTGAAATCGAAGAATAGGAGGATGCCAACCGTTCCGAGAACGAACCTCATCTGTTTAGGATAAAATCCGTCCCTGGCGGGAATCAAACCCGCGACCTAGCGCTTACAAAGCAGACGCGCTACCCTCCAAGCTAACTAGGCTGGCCATGGATACTCAAAATTCGATCCAGGGAATTAAAAGCTGCCGGCCAAAATTCTAACAGTGCCTGGTATTTCAGACATTGAACTTATATTGGGAACAGTTCCATGAAAGGAACTGAACGGTTGGAACTTATTCCCTAAAGTGAACCGATCTTTGCCACCTCTACAACCTGCCATCCATCGGGCAGCTAGCATGTGCATTAAGGTAGAAACACACCACCATCACGTCATGTCACGTGATGGTAATCTGTTTCTACCTTCAGAGGCAGTAGAAGGAGGTGGAGGAATGGGGAAAGCTAATTTGGACTTGAAAATGGACCAACTATGTAGTTGGTAAAAGGTTTATTTTGAGAAGATAGAAGGATTTCTTTAATAAAATACGTTCTAAGTTCATATCCATAACCATAATCTTTTCTACTCTTCTACTTGCCGAAATCGAAGAGAGAAGGAAGACAGGATAGGAGAAAGCCAGCCGTTCCGAGAACGAACATTATCCCATCAGAATAAAATCCGCCCCAGGCTGCAATCGAACCCGCGGCCTAGCGCTTACAAGGCAGACGCACTACCAACTAAGCTAACTAGGCTGGCCATAATCTTTTCTACTCTTCTATTTACAGACTGTACATCGCCCACTGTATCCTGCGCGCGGTTGCCGTGTTCGTCCTATTCAGAATCCTTTGGTTCGTATTCGGTGTAGTGTTCAACATTTTCTCCTAGAAAACGCCCTGTGTCTTTAAACTCAACAACCAACCTCAGCGGTGCAGTGGTTAACGCGTTGGAAGTTGGATCTGGAGGTTGGTGGTTCGAGTCCAAGTCGAGTCATGAAAACTTAAACTCAACAACCACATGGTTACCATTCGATTCTGGAGATTACGGGTTCGAATCTTGGCTGGAAAATCCAGGAAAGAAAACCCAACCATACACGTACCCTGAATGTAAGGCCAGTTACATACGTTCATACCCAGAAGGCACTTAAATCTGAACGTGTGAGGTAGGCCCAAAGGTGTGTCCACACCTTGAGGATTCAGATAAAAAAGTAATGCTTACCGAAACATTGAGATGTAGGCTATTTGCACACTGACTACCAATCGATTGAAGTTCACCAAAGCTCTGGCAGAGGATGCCATTCGAATCGAAGGCCGAGATTTGCCCATTGCAGTATTCCGCCCCGCAGTCAGTAAGTACCCACCCAACATTAGGCTATGTTGGTTTTCTTGTTGGTTGTTATAGTGGTGTACCTGCACCGAAGGGGGTTGATGGTCTCTAGCCAAGATTACTTGGCCCGTCCCGAACCGCAGTCAACCATCATCAGGACCTGTGCTTTTCCTTTGAAGCATGATAAACCCTTTGTAACCTCAAGTTAGCCAGCCTGGTTAGGGTTTGGCTGCTCTGATCCCTATTTGTTATTTATAGACCCACAGCAAGACACTGGTCTGCTCCCTGTTTAACGTTCCCCAGCCAGATCTGCTGGCTTTCGCCAGAATTCTCCGTAAGTAGGGACCCCTGAGCCCAAAAAAGTGATTTTTATCTTTCTAATGTTTCTTTTTCTATCTATCTGTAGGTATATCTATCTACTTTTTATCCTTCTACTATTCCAGTCGTATCAACATATCGAGAGCCCGTGCGCGGCTGGATCGACAACGTGTATGGTCCGGTTGGTCTCATGGTTGGCATCGGCACAGGTGTCCTACACACCGAAGGGGGGAAAATGTTCAACACATAAACTAACTCTTCCCATAGAGCTCCATAAAGTTTTTTTTTTTTTTTTTTTTTTTAAGGGGCGCGACTTCGATTGTCATTCACAAATGAGATGTAAAGCAGTTGTGAAAAACGACATTAGTCCAATCCGTATACATAATATGGACAAGGGAAACACAGCAGAGATCCCATTCATTTACCAAGTTACCTATCCCATTCCATGGAATTATTTACGTACCTGTAGTCTGTAGATTAAGGAAAACATTCTAGTTATTTGAATTTTGTGATTGGTAAGCAAATTTACAAATTAGTTTAGTATTTAAGACCTTTTGTGTACAGAATTTAGTCCCTCGTTTTAGCCTAGATTTTTTACCATTACCCAAAGTGTACAGTAGTTTTAAGCTTTGATTATGATGATCGATAGATAGGTAATTATCAGCAATGATAACTATCAATATTAGGGTGGGTGGGGGTAATTCCGCGATGGGGAATTTTTGAGACACTTATTAAAAGGTTTGAGACCTTAATTAATGAATTACTACAAAGGTAGGTACCTCGATTTCAGACTAAAGCAGGTAGTAAAGAAGCCTATCTTTTTTCATGCCATTCCAACATGACGTATTGAACTTATCGGTCATGACTACGAACATATTTTGAAATGCCTTTTTGTCTCCCTCCCTATTCACGTTGAAATATCTACCAGAGAGGAAGAAAATAAGGAATGGTGGCCCCCTAGGTGACTCTAGGAAAACCCCTGTTACCCATGTTACAAGGACCTCGCATAAGGTCAACTTCAGATGAGGAAGCTAATTGTCAACACTGGACTGAGTTAGTAGTAAGATGAATAGTAATGGGACTACATGTCCTAATTCGACAGTCTAAATAAATAGTAGTAGGTACCAAAGTACAAAAGGAAACGAGACTAGACTCAAGTACCAGAGGGTTCAGAGGAACTAAACCTAGGCTACACCAGAGTACCAAAGTACTAAATACCTACTTGAACATCTTTTAACCTACACTACACCAGAGTACCAAAGTACCTATACTACAATACCACATGCACAGAAATGCTAGACAAATCATTCCTCACAGGAAAACCAGTTTCCCAGAAGTACAAAATGAATTTTCCACCTATCGGGTAATCCAATTTATAGTAGTACCAAGACCTTAACCCATAACTGGACCATGGTACAAATATGGTCATTGAAAACTTGAAATATTACTAGTGGTTCAGTGACCTTTTTATTTTTTCAAGAAAGTTGGGCCAACTGGATTGGGAATACCATGCCGAGGCGTTGTGTCTCGGACTGAGGCTGTATCTGGTTCACGATGACCTGACGAGTCTGCCCGCGGCGCGGAGGAAATGGCAGAAGTAAGTCAAATCATTACTGTTATATAAAATTCACGTCCGACCAAAAATACGAGTATCAAATTGCTTAAAATTGAAGGGAAGTGGGAGAAAATGCCGAAAAACCATGAAATTCTGTTTCGTGTTGTAGGCCGGGTGGCGCTTCAAACTCCTGTTCGCGCGCCTCCCGGCATGCTTGATTATAAAAGCGAGATCCACTCACTCATTCAGACACTGATCGCTCTATCTCTAGAAAACTCCAACAAGAAAATTGAAATTTGCTAGGAATATTCCTAGTATACGTTTTAGATGTGCAATAAGAGAGTTTCAAAGTTTCATGTATTTCAACTCAAAACAAATTGTTTACATGTTACAAGCACAAAATAGAAATAGAAAATTTAAAATAAAAATTAAAAATTAGGATTTTGAGAGGATTTTACAAAAATCCAAACCAATCACGAGTTATGATCAATTTTCCGGGGCGAAGCACGGGCAACCTGCTAGTATGTACATGTACAACTGTACAACCTGCTAGAGATGGGAAAAGAACGTACGAACGAACTGTAGGAACTTGTTCTTTGAAAAAGTTCGTTCCTGAACGGAACTGTTCTTTCTGAACGGTAAGTTCATTTCAATCAACCGTTCACCTTGCAACAAGAACAAGAACTTCAATCTTCAATTGAGTTTGATCTATTGCCTCTTTATTTATTTATTTTTTTGACAAATGGGAAGTATTATTATTACACAATTGGATCAAACTTTATTTACAGATGGTAACAAAAAGTATATACATATAAATACAAAATAAAGTTGAGGACATACTACGGGATGGGCATACTACGACACAGACCACAAGCGTCTAATGTAGCAGTTGTTTCATCGCTACGAAATAAAAATGGCGGTGAAACATCTTAAAAAAAAAAATAGAATAATTTACAAACAAGTGACAACTAGGCCATTGGTAAATCTTGGACCATTCATTATGTTATTTGTAAATCTTGAACCATTAGGCCATTTCTAAATCTTTGACCATTAGGCCATTTCTAAATCTTTGACCATTAATTAGGCCATTTATAAATTTTCGAGCATAAAAACTCACCGTATAATCATTATGGTAAGGGCTAGGTGACTGTTTGTTGAAGTAGTGAAAGTACTGGAACGTAGGATAGCCCTTAATATCGTACTCCTTGCACAGAGGACCATGTTCTGTGCAGTCTATAGCAGCGAGCGCTAGACTATTAGGTCATTTCTAAATCTTTGATCATTAATTAGGCCATTTATAAATTTTTGAGCATAAAAACTTACCGTATAATCATTATGGTAAGGGCTAGGTGACTGTTTGTTAAAATAATGGAAGTACTGGAACGTAGGATAGCCCTTAATATCGTACTCCTTGCACAGAGGACCATGTTCTGTGCAGTCTATAGCAGCGAGCGCTACCTTGTGGTTGTCCTTGAGGACCTCGGCAGCCTTCACATACTCTGGCTTGGCCTTCTTACAATAGCCACACCCTGGGGAATAGAATAGAATAGAATAGAACATAGAGAATAGAATAGAATAGAATAGAATGTACATATCAATAGACTAAAAAAGCTTTGGGATTTTAATGATAGAATACGAAAAGTTTTGGAAATATTTGTGGCTGATTGATTTTTTCTTTTACAAGCATTTTCGGACAAACGGTTAAGTGGCAAAGTCATGCTTTATTTTAAGTACACGATAAAAGTTTGGACCTTCTAATTGGCATTCATTTAAAGGCGATTTTATATGGCTGGTATCTGGTATAAAATGTGCTTGTAAAAAGCAAAAAAATCAACGTCTTGGCTGGGATTCGAACCCGCGCCCTCCTCTTTACCAGACGATCATTACACCACCGAGACTAATAACTTATAGTAGAGCTAGTAACTTACTGTCGTAGCATGCCCATCCCGTAGTATGCCTCTCATCAGATGGGCGAGATTGATAATCTTTTTACCAGTACCTACCTAAGTATAAATTAAAACCAAAGTAGTTAGATATACAACTTCCAAAAACTAAGTTGGTTTTTATGGCTTAACTTTTAAACGTGCGAGAATATTTTCATGTTATATTTCCAAGGATGTCGAAGTGACAATGGCCCTAAAACAGATGTCGATAACAAAATCCAGGTTTTCAAAAAACTTTACCTATGTACCTACAGAATGCAGAAAAAGTATTGAAAGGCATTTTTTTTTCTTTAACTCTGGAATAACAGGTCGTTCACGCCAAACATGTTAAACTGTTGGTACATACCTACAGTTTTTTTTTTTTAGTAATTTTGTCTGGCTCTGGGCATAATAGGACTTTTTTCAATCTCAGCTGAATGTATAAATTAATGAGGTAATTGAATAAATAAAAAACATATTCGCTTTCACTTACCCTCTGCTGTTTCATAGTGGCAGCTGCTTCCTCATATTCAGGTTTCAGTTTCTTACAATGCCCGCACCATGGCCTCGGCTGGGATTGAACCCACGCCCTCCTGTTTACCAGGCGAGCGTCTTGACCACTACACCACCGAGGCAGGTATGAAACATGCCATTCTCTAAATTTCCATTTGATGTGTCAAAATCACCCCAAAAATGAGTGTCTCTTACCCCACCCCACCCTATTATTTTGATTTTCTCTGAGTGTCCATCTTTCATGCCTCACTTCCCAATGTAAAATTTTAGACTTCTAGACATTTATTTTATAAAACAAATAAAATTACCAAATAATTTATTGTAACCTAATAAGTAAACGCGCTCCTCTCAATATCGAGTATGTTTTTTTTCAGGGCATCATTATTTGATTTTTTATTTCAATTATTAAATAGGTAAAACGAAATTAAAATTACTTTACATTGCTTCCTATAGGTATAGGATAAGGAAAGTAAAAAGAGGGAAAATTTAAGGCATTTTTCTTACTTTTTCTCGGTCTCCACAGCAGAGATCCCATTCATTTACCAAGTTACCTATCCCATTCCATGGAATTATTTACGTACCTGTAGTCTGTAGATTAAGGAAAACGTTCTAGTTATTTGAATTTTGTGATTGGTAAGCAAATTTACAAAATTAGTATTTAAGACCTTTTGTGTACAGAATATAGTCCCTCGTTTTAGCCTAGATTTTTTTACCATTACCCAAAGTGTACAATAGTTTTAAGCTTTGATTATGATGATCGATAGATAGGTAATTATCAGCAATGATAATTATCAATATTAGGGTGGGTAATTTCGCGATGGGGAATTTTTGAGACACTTATTAAAAGGTTTGAGACCTTAATTAATTAAAGGTAGGTACCTCGATTTCAGACTAAAGCAGGTAGGAAAGAAGCCTATCTTTTTTCATGCCATTCTCTAAATTTCTATTTGATGTGTCAAAATCACCCCAAAAATGAGTGTCTCTTACCCCACCCCACCCTATTATTTTGATTTTCTCCGAGTGTCCATCTTTCATGCCTCACTTCCCAATGTAAAATTTTAGACTTCTAGACATTTATTTTATAGAACAAATAAAATTACCAAATAATTTATTGTAACCTAATATGTAAACGCGCTCCTCTCAATATCGAGTATGTTTTTTTTCAGGGCATCATTATTTGATAATTTATTGTAACCTAATATGTTGCTTTTTCATTTATATTTAGGGGTATATCAATATATTTTAGGTTTACATTAGTCTGGCTGGAGGACTACAGGGAGTATAACAGCCTAAATTTCCCTTGCTAAAGAAATAGCAAAGGTTGAGTGCGAAGGGCATCCGCTCGTAAAATTTGTAGCCAAAACTAAATGTCAGCCCAAAGCAATCACTCTAGTTAAGGCTGGTTGAGAGGCTGACGAAAAAAGCTGACCCCGTCTGTACACGAAGAAAAAGAAGAAGATATTTTAGGTTTTTAGGGCTTCCCCTAAATTCTTCACATCTAGGACTACAGGGAGTATAACAGCCTAAATTTCCCTTGCTAAAGAAATAGCAAAGGTTGAGTGCGAAGGGCATCCGCTCGTAAAATTTGGAGCCAAAACTAAATGTCAGCCCAAAGCAATCACCCTAGTTAAGGCTGGTTGAGAGGCTGACGAAAAAAGCCGACCCCGTCTGTACACGAAGAAAAAGAAGATGATATTTTAGGTTTTTAGGGCTTCCCCTAAATTCTTCACATCCGACCCCGTCTGTACACGAAGAAAAAGAAGAAGATATTTTAGGTTTTTAGGGCTTCCCCTAAATTCTTCACATCTGCTGAATCAAAAAAAGGAAAAACATTCAAGGGAAACAAAACACAGAGTATTTAATATGAGTTGATTTTATCACTATATTTACATCACAACATGATTCATATATTTCATTTTCTTACAAAAATTATAAGTATACTCGAAAACGTAATAGAAAAACATTTGTAAAACTTAAAAATACTTTTGTCTTAGTTCAAGGAAGATTTTTAGTTCGAGTTAGGAATTTTTCATTTGGTTAGTTTTAAATTTTAAATGCAAAACTGAGATTCAACAAGTAGTACAACTTTTATTAATACGAACAGTAATACAGTAAAATCTAATAAACAATCTATCACGGAATTATTACAACCACAACATACTTTACTGAGGTGTTCTCGGAAGCTTAGGAATCTAAATATAATTCAGCCTCATGAGAACATTGGGGAAATCTAATTGAACTACTGATCTTTTTTTTATTATTCATTTGGTTAGTTTTAAATTTTAAATGCAAAACTGAGATTCAACAAGTAGTACAACTTTTATTAATACGAACAGTAATACAGTAAATTCTAATAAACAATCTATCACAAGATAATATCTATTATATAAAAAAAACTATGTTTGTAAATTATTAATATGAAAAAAAAAGAGTTGTTAACGGAATTACAACCACAACAAACTTTACTGAGGTGTTTTCGGAAGCTTAGGAATCTAAATATAATTCAGCCTCATGAGAATAATGGGGAAATCTAATTGAACTACTGATCTTTTTTTTTCGGTATCAGCCCAATCCTGTTCCTTCTTCTTCACCTCTTCGCTCGTAGCTTGAGGATTTCGTACGAACTCGATGATCTTATCCTTCGTATTTCCATTCTCGTAGACGTACTTCACTTCAGCGTTCCTGGACAAACAATAGAATAGATAAAATTGAAATAGAAAAGCACGAAATAAGATAGAATGAAATTACCTGGATGAATTAACAAAGTGAGCGTTAAGTTTCAATCTAGCGGCTTTTTTCTTTTACAATGCCCGCACCATGGAGCATAGAACATCACAAGCACCGAGCTTTCCTCCTGAATTACCTAAAATTTTAAAACAATAATATAGGGAAAATGTACCTTAGGTTTGATATAGGGAATAGAACAGTTGCGCTTACTTGGGTGATGTTTCAAAGTCATAGAGCAGGAAAAATGAGAACCAACGGAACTTTTCTTTTTCTTCTACCACTTCTAGATACCGAGATAAATCGATTAAAAAAATACCGGTGTGTCGTAGCATGCCCATCCCGTAGTATGCCTCTCATCAGATGGGCGAGATTGATAATCTTTTTACCAGTACCTACCTAAGTATAAATTTAAACCAAAGTAGTTAGGTATACAACTTGCAAAAACTAAGTTGGTTTTTATGGCTTAACTTTTAAACGTGCGAGAATATTTTCATGGTATATTTCCAAAGATGTCGAAGTGACAATGGCCCCAACAGATATCGATAAAAAAATCCAGGTTTTCAAAAAACTTTACCTATGTACCTACAGAATGCAGAAAAAGTATTGAAAGGCATTTTTTTCTTTTCAGTTAGGTACAAACTGACTTTTGCTGACAATATAGGCCAGGAAAGAATTAGGTACTTGTTTGGAGTTCGTAAAAAATAGATAAAATATTCCAAAAGTTACCAAAATGCTTCTACTTTATTAAACTTCAGAGCAATGGATTAAAAAAAGGTAGTATTAGAAATCCTAAATAAGATATTCATCTGAAAATTTCCTTTTCTTTTGATTTTATATTTTTTTAAGTTTTTCCTTTTTATCTCTTTATCTAATAGGTACTATGATATCTACACTTTTAATAAAAAAAAATTGATGGGGATTAGGTACCTAATTTAGTTAAACATCCTGGTTTTAGTTTTAACAAAACAAAAAAATAATAATTAAAAACATACCTACAAACAAATAAAGTTAAAGTAACAATGGATAAATGAAATAAAACAAACAAAAACAAATCAATTTTTCAATTAATAAAATTTGAAAAGATCTCCCTGTAAGATTCCAAATTGTAATGTTTTCTTCTTATTTTAGGTAGGTAAATACTTCCTTGCGAAATGGTAAAAAGGTTAAATTATTATGTGAGTCTGGTACATGCACAAGAAACACTGCTTTTTGTGTCATTGTTCTTTATTTTACTCCCCAAAGACTGAGGGGTATTATACCACAGGAGAAAGCTTCCAAAAATTTGGCGTGAATGGGGCTCAACCACTTTAATAAAATTTGAAAAGATCTCCCTGTAAGATTCCAAATTGTAATGTTTTCTTCTTATTTTAGGTAGGTAAATACTTCCTTGCGAAACGGTAAAAAGGTTAAATTATTATCTGAGTCTGGTACATGCACAAGAAACACTGCTTTTTTTTTGTCATTGTTCTTTATTTTACTCCCCAAAGATTGAGGGGTATAATACCACAGGAGAAAGCTTCCAAAAATTTCTTTCACTCACTAATAGGTACATACTACATAAATATAGCTATTTCTCAAGGTTTACTATCTGAAGAATATTTGATCTTCGGCTCTTTGCTTTCGAGGAATTGCACAAATGCTTTCGCCTGAAATGAGAGCAAGGAAGGTCATTTATCCAGTGGTCAAATTTACTTGGACTCTTTATTGGTCATACGTAGATTCGTATAAGCTTGACTCATCTTTTGGAGCACTTGTCCCTACACCTAAGTCTCAGAATGGACATTTGTGCATGGAGTTAAGCTGGTTATACATAAGTTATAATTCAATGTACACAATATATTATGTTATAATTTCGGGGTTCAGCACTTGACAGAAGAACCCCTTCTTCGGCTCAAACCTGAAATGGAGAAGAATTACAAGTCAGACACGGTTGGTCTAGTGTTAATGCGCTTGCTTGCATGCAGAAGGTCGGGTTCGAATCCCACCATCGACAAAAATTTGTACTCATTTTTCGATTGCAAATATTTCAACGGGTTACTTTCTGGTGTTCTCGTGTTTACCCAGCACCTAAATGGGAAGTTCAATTGCTTACAGAATCCACACCAGGGAGCATAGAACATGATCAGCACAGGTCTGGTTTCCTTCTTCAATAGTTTGTTCAATGCCTAAGGACAGGACAAATAGAAAGACAATTAAAATCGGTATTAACAAGATATCTAGCCAAGTAGCCAGTTGAGAGAAATAAATTCTCAACGTTTAATCAAAAAATCAATAGCTGTAATTTGTAATACCAGTAGTTAGGTACTTGGTAAATCTATTTTGAAATACGTAAAAATAATAACATTTTAAAATTAAGGTAACTGAGCAATATCAAAATTACAGTGAACCCCATCTTCTGATTGAATCAATCACCTAGTTGACCAAGAAAACTTAAACACCTAGAAACTCCAATGTAGAAAACCTAAATTTTGGTAAGTACCTCATATTACAATACCACATGAAGAAATAAAAATAACCACTCATGACATCATTAATACAACAGTGGGGACGCAGATAAATCAACAACAGGTGCCGCACCCTAAGAGACGCTAGACTAAAATCTAGCAACATTAAAGTGCAAAATTTATTATTTTGCTACAGCAGTACCTATCTGAGTAAGTACCTACAGTATAAGTAGTGTTTTATTCAGACTGTCAGCTTAGAAAAAGTTGTTCCATTATATGAACAGTTTTTTTCTTAAATCAAGTCTTTCAAGTTTACCTGTGGTGTCGGCAGGTGTACAACAGCCTGTGCAGATTCATCTTCCTCCCACGGAATATCTCCTTTGGGATCCTTGAGGAAATTCACAAATGCTGACACAGTCTCCTTCCGTTCATAGTTCTTGTTGAATTCACCGTCTTTGTAATGTTTGATTACATATGGTAAGTTGACCTCCACTTTCATTTTCTTGCACAGCTTTTTAGTTTCACTGCAAAGGAAATAAGGTAATTATGCAGAAGTCACGTCCGTGGAAAAGAAAAGCTCCTTTTTGTATTTAACCTAACCCTTTTTGTATTTAATAACACTTATCACTGCTTTAATTGTGAAAACTCCTTCTTGCGTTTAACCTAACCCTATAATAACACTGGTCACTGCTTGTTTGTGCCAGTTCCTTTGGTAGCAATATTCCACGGATGTGACTTCTGCACAAGTACCAAATAAATCATTCACTCACTCAACACAATTTATCACAGCCAGTGTTGCTTCCCCTTTCACATAATCAGCAACTTGTTTGTACGTTTTCAACATGGACACTGTTGCCGCATCTTTGCTATCAGTTATGTACATAATCATGAGGTTGTTCTTGGTTTTGAACAATTTCTTCAACTCCTTGTAATCATTGATTCCTTCCTTTAAGTACGAAAACTTTTTACTCCCTGATACACCATAACTGATCGATAATATTGATATTAGCAGAACAGTTATCTGAAATGAACAACAAAATTAGTATCCAAATGAAATCATGAGTTCTTTGTGGTAAAGCAGAGAGCTTCTTCACAACTTTTCTGAGTAGCACAGCATTACTAAGTTTATCCTTAGGCCAGCCATTCACTATCAGGTAGACCTGACAGGTACACCTAATCAGGTCTACCTGATAGTGAATGGCTGGCCTAAGAGTACCTATAATGTACTAATCACAACATCAAATTAATTCTTTGAAATTTATAACATTTGTGTCTGACTTAGTACCTATAAGTACTGTGTCAATTGGCAACTCAATAGTTGAGCAGTTTGTCTAAGGGACTTTTTAGTCTTAGCCGACAGTATAAATAAGGTATAGGTATTAAATAAATAAAAAATAAAAGATAACTCAACCCACACAACCAAATTATCACAATCCCAATAGAATCCAGATTGCACAAGGAGTTTTGAGTTTACAAGTTGTTGAGCACAAAATATATTTGAGAATCCCAGGGTCCAAATGAGATTTTCTTGCACAGCTTTTTAGTTTCACTGCAAAGGAAATAAGGTAATTATGCAGAAGTCACGTCCGTGGAAAAGAAAAGCTCCTTTTAGTATTTAACCTAACCCTTTTTTGTATTTAATAACACTTATCACTGCTTTAATTGTGGAAACTCCTTCTTGTGTTTAACCTAACCCTATAATAACACTGGTCACTGCTTGTTTGTGCCAGTTCCTTTGGTAGCAATATTCCACGGATGTGACTTCTGCACAAGTACCAAATAAATCATTCACTCACTCAACACAATTTATCACAGCCAGTGTAGCCTCTCCCTTCACATAATCAGCAACTTGTTTGTATGTTTTCAACATGGACACTGTTGCTGCATCTTTGCTATCAGTTATGTACATAATCATGAGGTTGTTCTTTGTTTTGAACAATTTCTTCAACTCCTTGTAATCATTAATTCCTTCCTTCAAGTACGAGAACTTTTTACTCCCTGATACACCATAACTGATGGATAATAGTGATATTAGCAGAACAGTTATCTGAAATTAATAACAAAATAAAATCATGAATCTGAGGCTGAGGTTTATGGGCTATTGCCCCAAGGGATTAGTAAAGTTAAGCTTATACAAGTCTACAATTTGTGGTAAAGCAGAGAGCTTCTTCACAACTTTTGTGTGTATCACAGCATTAGGCACTAAGTTCATCCTTAACACAACCCACAAAACCAAATTATCCCAATTCTGCTAAAAATTTTATGACTTGACTTGGACTCAAACCACCAACCTCCAGATCCGAAGTCCACCACGCTAACCCTGTTGCCGCATCTTTGCTATCAGTTATGTACATAATCATGAGGTTGTTCTTTGTTTTGAACAATTTCTTCAACTCCTTGTAATCATTGATTCCTTCCTTTAAGTACGAGAACTTTTTACTCCCTGATACGCCATGACTGATCGATAATATTGATAATAGCAGAACAGTTATCTGAAATGAACAACAAAATTAGTATCGAAATGAAATCATGAGTTCTTTGTGGTAAAGCAGAGCTTCTTCACAACTTTTCTGAGTAGCACAGCATTACTAAGTTTATCCTTAGGCCAGCCATTCACTATCAGGTAGACCTGACAGGTACACCTAATCAGGTCTACCTGATAGTGAATGGCTGGCCTAAGAGTACCTATAATGTACTAATCACATCATCAATTTGATTCTTTGAAATTTATAACATTTGTGTCTGATAGTACCTGTACTGTGTCAATTGGCAACTCAATAGTTGAGCAGTTTGTCTAAGGGACTTTTTAGTCTTAGCCAACAGTATAAATAAGGTATCTTAGGTATTAAATAAATAAAAAAATAAAAGATAACTCAACCCACACAACCAAATTATTCCAATCCCACTAGAATCCAGATTGCACAAGGGGTTTTGAGTTTACAAGTTATTGAGCACAAAATAAATTTGAGAATCCCAGGGTCCAAATGATCAACTTCAAGTCCTTGAGATCCAAATTCCATCAGATCAACTTACCACAGTTACCAAAGAGACATTCATGTTGAACTACTTCGTGAATGAACTACTTGTCAAACCTCCCACATGAAATAATCTGTTGAACAACAGGACCTGCTGTTGGTAGCAAAAGGACAAGGTAAAAATCAGACAGATAGGTAAGAAGGTAGGTGTTCAGAAAACTGGCCTTTCTCTTGGCCTTCTCACACGGTATTAAGTGAGGGAAGGAGGAAACTTTCACACGTTAAAATCCACAGGTACCTATTGAACTTAGCATGCCGAATGTGTAGGTCCCAGGGTCTCAAGACATTTTTGAGCGAAATAGCGAGAGCGACCTGAACGAAAATCGACCGGTGTTTTTCAAACAACGCACTTCCTGAGTTAATTATAAAAAAGAAAATGGGAATCTTTTGTGTTTAATTACTGAATTTAGGGCTTTTTTGTTTTAAAAACTGTTCGAAGGTTGGAACTTTCCGTGTTTTTGTTTTCGGACTTTTCGGTGTTTTTGTTTTTTGTATTTTTGACAAGTTCAAAACGTAAACAAATGGTAAGTAAAGTGGTACACCAAAATTTCAAATGAAGAACTTCTCCAGTTCTCCAACGATTTTCAACCTCCTTGAATGTATGGCGCTTTGCATAACTTGATAATTGAATCCTCAGGCGTGACATGATCATACGTTTGAACAGTTGGTGAAAGCGACACCACTATTTTAAAATGTTGCAGATTGCATAATTAGAACTTTGTACGGCGTTCATACAAAAGTTTTGCAAAAACCTAAATTTCAAATATACAGGGTGTGTTTATGTACCAGGCTGAGATAGGCCATTAAGCCTTCATGAGCGTGTAAAGTTGGCGGGAAATTCGAAATTTTGATTAAAAAAACTTGTACAATCTGAATTCATTTTTTACTTTTTATCTCTAGTTTGCACGTTTATATTATACTTTTCATTTATATTAGATATTACAAATACGCGAATGACAAAGCAAACACAAATAAATATAAAATAAATTTTAAAAATTGCCGCCGGGACAGCTATCTCACGTCGTCCGAGCTCATCTCAACCCGGTACATAAACACACCCTCAAGGCTTTGTTTGTAATCTAGAATGGATGGAGTCAGCGGTGATAGCACGTTGAAGGTAACTTTTCCACATGGATCACTAAAATTAAGCAACTTTTTGCGTGTTTAGTAATCGAATGAGTGACAATCTAAGCAATCACGTGCTTCTGGCCTTTCTAGGCCCCGCTCAGGTTTTGTAATTTTGTGAGGAGGCGAGTAGCCTGTGGCCAAATGGAGGATAGAAAACCCCGATCACTAAAGTGACATTTAACCCCCCAAAAAAGACTCTAAGAACAAGTGTCAGCGTATATTGTGAATCAAAATACTCAATAAAATTACCTACTCTTAGGTATAAGGTCTTTAAAATATACTAGGTATTACCTTAATTATTTGTGGAATTTTACAGTAAAATAAAATGGTTTGAATCCGATATCATAAAAATGTTAAATCAGATCCATCATTATTGTAAAGAATTAGAGGTAAATGTTAATTTATAAATTTGTGGAATGATATTTAATAAATTAGATGCCATGCCATGTGATTTTATCCTTTATTTAATGTTTGCAATCAGGCCTTTTAGGTACATATAATTATATAAATAGGAAAACAAATAAATATTAATTCTAAAAAAGAAAGGAAAAGAATCAGAGGTCGGTAATAAAAAAGGAACTTCTATTTAAAATTGTTAAATAATAAGTAAAAATTATTAAAGTTAAATAAATAATCAAGTGTTTCATATCGGAAAAGCAAAAAGTTGATAGATAATATCAAGGTAACTACAAACAATAATAAAAAATAAATGATTAAAATTTAATAAAAATCAATCATTGGGGGAAAATATAAAATGAAATTGAATTATTCTGGACAGAGCAGATTTCAAAGTATCAGGTAAGTTGTTCAGTTAGGTACAAACTGACTTTTGCTGACAATATAGGCCAGGAAAGAATTAGGTACTTGTTTGGAGTTCGTAAAAAATAGATAAAACATTCCAAAAGTTACCAAAATGCTTCTACTTTATTAAACTTCAGAGCAATGGATTAAAAAAAAAGTAGTATTAGAAATCCTAAATAAGATATTCATCTGAAAATTTCCTTTTCTTTTGATTTTATATTTTTTTCCTTTTTATCTCTTTATCTAATAGGTATTATAATATCTACACTTTTAATAAAAAAATTGATAGGGATTAGGTACCTAATTTAGTTAAACATCCTGGTTTTAGTTTTAACGAAAGCTAACCACTACACCACTGAGGTTGGTGGTGTAGTGGTTAGCACAGTGGACTTCGGATCTGGAGGTTGGTGGTTCAAGTCCAAGTCAAGTCATAAAATTTAGCAAAGTGCATTAAGCAGGAAACAACATTTGTGACAAGCATTTATGCTTAACACAATTAAAATTCCTTTTTCCTTCTGCTAAAATTTATACTGCATAAGGAGTTTTGTGTTTACAAGTTATTTGGCACAAAAATAATAAATTTGTGGACCAAAGCCCAGGGCCCAAATGAGCAACCTTGAGGTTCAAATACCATCAGATCAACTTACCACAGTTACCAAAGAGACATTCATGTTGAACTACTTGGTGAAACTCCCACACAATCCTGCCACATGAAATAATCTGTTGAACAACGGGACCTGCTGTTGGTAGCAAAAGGACAAAGTAAAAATCAGACAGATAGGTAAGAAGGTAGGTGCTCAGAAAACTGGCCTTTCTCTTGGCCTTATCACACGGTATTAAGTGAGGAAAGTAGGAAACTTTCACACGTTAAAATCCACAGGTAAGTACCTATTGAACTTAGCATGCCGAATGTGTAGGTCCCAGGGTCTCAAGACATTTTTGAGCGAAATAGCGACCTGAATGAAAATCGACCGGTGTTTTTGAAACAACGCACTTTCCGAGTTAATTATCGAAAAGAAAATGGGTATCTTTCGTGTTTAATTACTGAATGTAGGGCTTTTTAAGTTTTAAAAACTGTTTAACTGTTCGAAAGTTGGAACTTTCCGTGTTTTCGGACTTTTCGGTGTTTTTGTTTTTTGACAAGATGTTCAAAACGTAAACAAATGGAAAAGTGGCACACCAAAATTTCAAATGAAGAACTTCTCCAACGATTTTCAACCTCCTTGAATGTATGGCGCTTTGCATACCTTGATAATTGAATTCTCAGGCGTGACATGATCATACGTTTGAACAGTTGGTAAAAGCGACACCACCACCATTTTAAAATGTTGCAGATTGCATAATTAGAACTTTATACGGCGTTCATACAAAAGTTTTGCAAAAACCTAAATTTCAAATTTTCAAGGACTTGTTTGTAATCTAGAATGGATAGAGTCAGCGGTGATAGCACATTGAAGGTAACTTTTCTCCATGGATCACTAAAATTAAGCAACATTTTGCGTGTTTAGTAATCGAATGAGTGACAATCTAAGCAAACACGTGCTTCTGGCCTTTCTAGGCCCCACTCAGGTTTTGTAATTTTGTGAGGAGGCGGGTAGCTTGTGGCCGAATGAAGGATAGAAAACCCCGATCACTAAAGTGACATTTAACCCCAAAAAAAGACCTTTAACACTGGAAAAGAAATTTAAGAAAAAAAATTAGAGAATTATGTATTTTTTAAAATACATTAATAATGTGTATTTTATTTAATTAAATATGATTAATATAATTTATGTTACTAATATTATCATAGTGTAATGAATAGTTGGTTATGTTTAATCAACTTTCGATGTTAAAATAATCAAAGGATAGAGTGTCACTTCGACTTTTATTATTGGCCTTAAAGTTAATAGGTAAATAGTTTATTTTTTATTATGAATGTAGTACATTTCAATAAATTTAACGGTAAATTAAATAACTGTATGGAATAGGTAGTAAAATAGGCAATTCTGTACTTATCTATAGCAGGCATTTTATTTATCTAATAGGTACCTTTTTTGTAGATAATATTACCTATAATGTTTCCAAGCCCCCCAATTAAAATTTTTCAAAACAATCGATGAGTTTTTTTTTTTAAAGCTCTTAAGGAACAGGGGTCTTAAAGCAGATCTTCCATCCAAACATTGAATTAGGTATTGATTTTTACTATATTATAGATAGGTACTTTTTTTTATTCATTAATCGTTCTGAAAATTTCAAACTCAGACAATTGCCTCCAAAGTACAGAATTGGTGATACCTACCTACCTACATGATAATACCTAGTTATTTATAGTTTTAAAATAATATAATATTTCGTAAATAAATCGAATCTTAAGTAACTAGATAATAATAATTATTTATTGTTTTAAATATTTTATATTCTAGGAAAACATGTTTAAAAAAAATGCTAAACAAAAATGAAATAATCAATGCAAAATTAGGATTACAAATAAATAGGAAAACAAATAAATATTAATTCTAAAAAAGAAAGGAAAAGAATCAGACGTAGGTAATAAAAAAGGAACTTCTATTTAAAATTGTTAAATAAGTAAAAATTATTAAAGTTAAATAAATAATCAAGTGTTTCATGTCGGAAAAGCAAAATTCAAAGTCATAGAGCAGGAAAAATGAGAACCAACGGAACTTTTCTTTTTCTTCTACCACTTCTAGATACCGAGATAAATCGATTAAAGAAATACCGGTGAATCGTAAAGTTTGACGTCACGGCATACGCTCCCGTAGGCGATGACTTCATAATTCATGACTTCCGCTTCGTTTGTTTGTGCGCAAGCGTTTCCGCGCATTTTGACGTGAAATCTGACGTCACAACTCTTTGAACTTTTTCATTAGAACGGCAATTAAAAATTGATTTTCGACCTTTTAAAGTTACTTTTTCGGAGTTTTGACCTTAGATTTGGATTTTTTACAACTTTTTACGTAGGAATCGACCTTTTATCAACAATATTTTCCCAATTGCAACTCCTCCATTGTAACAATCGAAGAGCAGAGGACAAAATAGAAAAAGGCAGCCGTTCCGCGAAAGAACCTTTTAAGTATAAAGATTGTCCCGGGTGCGGGAATCGAACTCACGACCTAGTGCTTACAAAGCTGCTACCTTTCAAGCTAACTAAGCTGGTGTCAAATACTTTAATATTCTAAAAATAAAATTACTTCACTACATGAATTCACTTACCAAATCGAAGTTATCATCGGTCAAATGCACAACTTCAGATTCGGTATCAGCCCAATCCTGTTCCTTCTTCTTCACCTCTTCGCTCGTAGCTTGAGGATTTCGTACGAACTCGATGATCTTATCCTTCGCATTTCCATTCTCGTAGACGTACTTCACTTCTGCGTTCCTGGACAAACAATAGAATAGATAAAATTCAAATAGAAAAGCACGAAATAAGATAGAATGAAATTACCTGGATGAAATAACAAAGTAAGCGCTAAGTTTCAATCTAGCGGCTTTTTTCTTCAGTTTGTCTGTCTCGTTTTATTGAAATTTCGACTTCAAAAACATGCACTTCACATTTTTTGAAGTGGAACTTCATTTTTTTTTTTTTTTACTTTTGACTTCGCACCTTCTTTTTCGCCTTTTCCCGTGTTCAGACGGGGTCGGCCTTTTCCGTCTTTTTTTTTTTTTTACTTTTGACTTCGCACCTTCTTCTTCGCCTTTTCCCGTGTTCAGACGGGGTCGGTCTTTTCCGTCCAATCAGCCCCAGTGTGATTGCTTTGGGCTGAGATTTGGTTTTCGCTACAAATTTTTTTCAAGTGGATGCCCTTCGCACTCAACCTTTACTATTTCTTTAGCAAGGGGGCTGGTGTCCTCCTTGTTCAACGTTCCCCAGCCAGACTGTACCATATCATCGATACTTGATACCAATAATTTCTTTTCCGTCCAATCAGCCCCAGTGTGATTGCTTTGGGCTGAGATTTGGTTTTTGCTACAAAATTTTTACGAGTGGATGCCCTTCGCACTCAACCTTTACTATTTCTTTAGCAAGGGGGCTGGTGTCCTCCTTGTTTAACGTTCCCCAGCCAGACTGTACCATATCATCGATACTTGATACCAATAATTCACTTTAATAAATATCACCAGAAAATACGTACTCAAAATAGAGTGTTGTAGGAAATCCAGTGATGTTAAATCGGCTTTGCACTCTCTCGTTTTCATAGCGATTCAAATCCATGGCAGCCAATACAGCTTCATCTTTGAGAGTCTGCACAGAAAAACAAACAATTGTTTTTGTTACCAACAGAATGGAGTCGAGTGGATTGAAACACATCACATGCCTTTGGACACATCCTATTTGTCAAGGCCAAAGGATTTATCTTTTGCATCAATTTAACTTCAAATTGATTTCAATTTAAAATTTCAAACTGATTAACCTTGGGATCAATTTTAAAATTTTTATCTTTTGCATCAATTTAACTTCAAATTGATTTCAATTTAAAATTTCAAACTGATTTCAATTTAAAATTTCAAACTGATTTCAATTTAAAATTTCAAACTGATTAGGTAACCTTGGGATCAATAAATTTAAATCGAAGAACCCATTGACCACTGAAAAATGGCCAAGAAAGTACACAGGGAATCTTTGCAAATCAACGTGGTGTGTTGACATGCAAAGTTTATTGTTTAACTATATAATGCAATAGTCCTAAATTAAAATGGACGCGGCACACAAGGGATCAGGAAGAGACCGCCTTAACATAATAATAAATAAGCCAAAGGATTTATCTTTTGCATCAATTTAACTTCAAATTGATTTCAATTTAAAATTTCAAACTGATTTCAATTTAAAATTTCAAACTAATTAACCTTGGGATCAAATTTAAATCAAAGAAACCATTGGCCACTGAAAAATGGCCAAGAAAGTACACAGGGAATCTTTGCAAATCAACGTGGTGGGTTGACATGCAAAGTTTATTCTTTAACTACTCGAACCCGCGGCCTAGCGCTTACAAGGCAGACGCACTACCAACTAAGCTAACTAGGCTGGCATAACTACTGATCTTTATTTGTATAAAAAAAGCTACAATAGTAAATGAGTACCTCCTTATTTGTCAGATTGTGAGTGGTCGAGATTAATGAATAATTTCGCCATTTGAGGAAATTGTTTTTGTTTACATTCTGCATAGGTTACAGTGGCATTAAAGTAGTTGTACTTTGTTTGCAGTGGCGTAGCGTGTATGTATGGCGTGTATAGCGGCCATACAACTCAAAAGTTCACTCTAATGCCCATAAATATTAATGGCATGGCATGTACTGTGATAGGACTTGGTAGACCTGTGCATGAGCCCTACACGCCCTACACTTGAATTTAGACCACGCTACGCCACTGGCGGGAATCGAACCCGCGGCCTAGCGCTTACAAGGCAGACGCACTACCAACTAAGCTAACTAGGCTGGCATAACTACTGATCTTTATTAGTATAAAAAAGCTACAATAGCAAATGAGTACCTCCTTATTTGTCAGATTGTGAGTGGTCGAGATTAATGAATAATTTCGCCTTTTGAGGAAGTTTTTTGCTTACATTCTGCATAGGTTACAGTGGAATTAAAGTAGTTGTGTGAAGGTCGTTGTACTTTGTGAAGGTCGTTGTACTTTGTTTGTAAGTTATCACGATTGTTGAATAACTCACCATTCGAGGCGTTTGCCTGTCCTTCCATATGGCAGTTTTAAAGAACACGGTAGTGCTTCGTCCCACCAAGTCAGACCGCGGAAATCATTGTGGTTTTCGGAGTTCAATTGACTACTGATTGGATAGGGATTTCAGTCTTGGCGTTGAGGTTTCTACCCAGGTGTGCGTGAAGGTTACAATTCGTCCTTCTTCTTCGGCTCTTTGCTTTCGAGGAATTGCACAAATGCTTTTGCCTGAAATGACGCTCGCCTGGTAAACAGGAGGGCGTGGGTTCGATCCCAGCCGAGGTATGGAACTTTATCCTCAATTATTTGAGAATTTGACCACACAATAATGGAGCTCTAAGGGTTAGGTGGCAGAGAACGCCTAAGGCGTTAACCTCGCCTAGTGGTTGCCTTCCACTCAAGAGTCTATTATTATTATTAAAATTTGAGCAAAATCGGTGATCTTGCGCAGGGTAAGGTCCCATTCTAGTTCTAAATAAAAATACCTATTCTCAACAACCTAAAAAACCCTCCTTAAACCTTCTCCTCACAGGCTCTCTAGCGTCTACACAAAGCTCGGCAAGGTCGCGTCCACACTAGAGTACTTCGTCGATCGCAAGTGGAACTGGAGTAACGAAAACGTCCAGGCACTCTGGGACCAGCTGAGTCCAGAAGACCAGGAGATGTTCTTTTTCGACATGGGCCAACTTCTTCGGCTCTTTGCTTTCGAGGAATTGCACAAATGCTTTCGCCTGAAATGAGAGCAAGGAAGGTCATTTATCCAGTGGTCAAATTTATTTACTTAGACTCTTTATTGGTTATTCATAATCACAAGTTATAAGTTGTGAAGAGGCTATTACTTCACCACAAATAATTTATGATTTGATAATCAATTAATCATAAGTTATAATTCAATGTACACAATATACACGAGAATTTACAAACAAATGACAAGATGTTGCCTAGGGCAATATCTACCATTCAACCCTGATAGCATGTTGAATGCAGCAGTTCTCGACGAATAACTGTTTTATCTTGTGTCTGTATGTTGCAAAACATTTGGCCATTCATAAATCTTGGACCTAATTGGTAAAATTACTTGGACCTAATAATACAAATAAATAAAATTGAATAAATCTTGGATCGTTCATAAATCTTGGACCATCTCGCCATTTGTAAATATTTGGCCATTAGACCATTTATAAATCTTTTGAAAATCAGGACATTTATAAATCTTTGACCATTAGACCATTTGTAGATCTTTGGCTATTTGTAAATTTTTGACTATTAGACCATTTATAAATCTTTGATCATTACACCATTTATCAAAAACTCACCGTATAATCATTATGGTAAGGGCTAGGTGACTGTTTGTTGAAGTAAAGAAAAAGGAAAATTCCGTTGGTCCTCATTTTTCCTGCTCTATGACTTTGAAACACCACCCAAGTAAGCGCAACTGATCTATTGAGGAAATTGTTTTTGCTTACATTCTGCATAGGTTACAGTGGCATTAAACTAGTTGTACTTTGTTTATAAGTTATCACGACCAGCTAGGAACTCTGGTTTCAATTGCTTACAGAATCCACACCAGGGAGCATAGAACATGATCAGCACAGGTCTGGTTTCCTTCTTCAACAGTTTGTTCAATGCCTGAGGACAAGACAAATAGAAAGACAATATTAAAATCGGTATTAACAAGATATCTGGCCAAATAGCCAGTTGAGAGAAATAAATTCTCAATGTTTAATCGAAAAATCAATAGCTGTAACTTGTAATACCAGTAGTTAGGTACTTGGTAAATCTATTTTGAAATAAAAATAATAACATTTTAAAATTAAGGTAACTGAGCAATATCAAAATTACAGTGAACCCCATCTTCTGATTGAATTAATCACCTAGTTAACCAAGAAAACTTAAACACCTAGAAACTACAATGTAGAAAACCTAAATTTTGGTAAGTACCTCATATTACAATACAACCACACAAAGAAATAAAAATAACCACTCAAGACATCATTATGGATAAATCAACAACAGGTGCCGCACCCAAGAGATGCAAGACCAAAATCTAGCAACATTAAAGTGCAAAATTTATTATTTTGCTACAGCAGTACTTATCTAAGTACCTACATAAGTATAAGTAGTGTTCTATTCAGACTTTCAGCTTAGAATAAGTTGTTCCATTATAAGTACCAACAGTTTTTTCTAAAAATAAAGTGTCTGAAGTTTACCTGTGGTGTCGGCAGGTGTACAACAGCCTGTGCAGATTCATCTTCCTCCCATGGAATATCTCCTTTGGGATCCTTGAGGAAATTCACAAATGCTGACACAGTCTCCTTCCGTTCATAGTTCTTGTTGAATTCACCGTCTTTGTAATGTTTGATTACATATGGTAAGTTGACCTCCACTTTCATTTTCTTGCACAGCTTTTTAGTTTCACTGCAAAGGAAATAAGGTAATTATGCAGAAGTCACGTCCGTGGAAAAGAAAAGCTCCTTTTTGTATTTAACCTAACCCTTTTTGTATTTAATAACACTTATCACTGCTTCAATTGTGGAAACTCCTTCTTGCGTTTAACCTAACCCTATAATAACACTGGTCACTGCTTGTTTGTGCCAGTTCCTTTGGTAGCAATATTCCACGGATGTGACTTCTGCACAAGTACCAAATAAATCATTCACTCACTCAACACAATTTATCACAGCCAGTGTTGCTTCCCCTTTCACATAATCAGCAACTTGTTTGTACGTTTTCAACATGGACACTGTTGCCATATTTATTACGACTTATAAAATAATAGAAAAAAAGCTTCGCGAAAGAGATAAGGGCTGCGTATAATTATGAGGGTCAGATTTTAGAATGGCGTAGACTTGCTGGTCACATCGATATTTTGAAACAAAAAATTCAAATTTTGACAAATCACCCCTCTTAATATTGAATTGGGTTCATAAACTTGAGCTTTATCTTTAGACCTCTATATTATTAGATAAATGTCAAAATTGACTTATAGCTTATAGTCGTAAGTGAGTTTAAATAATCTGTACATTCTCTAAAAAATATTAGTGTTATGCAAAATATTTATTACGACTTACCCATAAAATAAAAATAATAGAAAAAAAGCTTCGCGAAAGAGATAAGGGCTAGTATGGCGTAGACTTGCTGGTCACATCGAAATTTTGAAACAAAAAATTCAAATTTTGACAAATCACCCCTCTTAATATTGAATTGGGTTCATAAACTTGAGCTTTATCCTCTATATTATTAGATAAATGTCAAAATTGGCTTATAGCTTATAGTCGTAAGTGAGTTTAAATAATCTGTACATTCTCCACCATTCAATTTCATCTCGAGATTGAAAGCCAAGCAAATAAATAAAGAAGAAAAGAGATTTACCTCTACCTAATATTGTGGGTGAATTAGGCAAAAACTAAATATTGTACAAAGCCATAAAAAAATATTTAAAAATTAAATACAAATGCAAAACTTGTGCTGAGAGCAGTCGTTTTGAAAAACAGTTTATGTAGCTTAGTTCACAATATTAAATTATTTAGGAGCCTACTTTAAATGCCTACACTTAAGGTAGACCATAATTTAAACACCTAGAAACTACAATGTAGAAAACCTAAATTTTTGCAAGTACCTATCTAAGTAAGTACCTACATAAGTATAAGTACTAAGTAGTGTTTTATTCAGACTGTCAGCTTAGAACAAGTTGTTCCATTATAAGTACCAACAGTTTTTTCTTAAATCAAGTCTCTTTCTTAAATCAAGTCTCTCAAGTTTACCTGTGGTGTCGGCAGGTGTACAACAGCCTGTGCAGATTCATCTTCCTCCCACGGGATATCTCCTTTGGGATCCTTGAGGAAATTCACAAATGCTGACACAGTCTCCTTCCGTTCGTAGTTCTTGTTGAATTCACCGTCTTTGTAATGTTTGATTACATATGGTAGGTTGACCTCCACTTTCATTTTCTTGCACAGCTTTTTAGTTTCACTGCAAAGGAAATAGAGTAGAACCTTGATACTACAAAAAGTGACACTTTTGTAATTTAGACTTTCTACTTTTGTAATTTAAAAATATCTCTGAGCCACACTACTTGGTTAATTTGTAAGGTAGCACACCTGCCTTGTAAGTGCCAAATTGCAATTCTGAATTCAGACCCATGGCAAACTTTATCCTTTACAAATAGGGTTTGTTCACTGAATGGCTGAGTGCGCCAATGCACTTTTTGGGTACTTTTACATCGGAATAGGACTCTATCTCGAAAAAAATTGTCATTTGGTTGTGCCCCATTCTTTCACTCACTAATAGGTACATACTACATAAATATAACTATTTCTCAAGGTTTACTATCTGAAGAATATTTGGCCAACAAATCTGTTTTACCCGTGATTTATCTAGAAATCCTAATGAAAAGAATGCTGAGATCATTTACATCACCCCTTAAAATACATAATAGGATTAATAGGGCATTGGGCTATCGAAACTGCATCGAAAGCTGTAAAAACGAGTAAATTCCTTGAAAAACCAAATTTTTGAAGCCTATATTATGTCTTTTTTAAGTCCCATAGGAGGGGTCCTTCCTCTAACTAAGTACAACTCTCGGACTAGTAAAGCTTTGACGCAAGGAAACGTAGGTATAAGTTAATCCTGTTTAAAATCTATTTTAATAAGCGGATTTATATTGTTAGTACAAAATGTCTAGCGACGAGTAAATTCCTTGAAATACCAAATTTTTGAAGCCTTATTATGTCTTTTTTTAAGTCCCATAGGAGGGGTCCTTCCTCTAACTAAGTACAACTCTCGGACTAGTAAAGCTTTGACGCAAGGATAGGTCTGGTATAAGTTAATCCTGTTTAAAATCTATTTTAATAAGCGGATTTATATCTATTGTTAGTACAAAATGTCTAGCAAGGAAAATAATTATTAGATAATAAGATAACAAACTAGTAGCACTCACCAAAATCAATATTTTACTTATAAATTTATAATACATACCATAAAAAAGTACCTACCATTTTAGCACGTAATGAGTAAGTTGATATATTATGAAAGCTTAACCAATTAGAATAAATTAATGATGATACAAAAATAAATAGTAGTAAATAATCAAGTATGTATTAAAATATGAAATTGGTGCGTTATATGTACAAAAAGCAAATAGTTAAAGAGAGAAATGTTAAAATAATGAAAAGCTATCTAAATCTACCAGTTGTAACATCATACCTTATCTACCTTTGGCCTATGACGAGCGATTATTCATGTTTAATAAGTTTTAAACATGTAAGTAAATATGTTCCAATCTTTATCATAATCAGATAATCACCATTAAAGTTTCATTCTTTTAACATTTTCTTTTTTCTTAAATTCTATAGAAGCAATTCTCTAAGAACAAGTGTCAGCGTATATTGTGAATCAAAATACTCAATAAAATTACCTACTCTTAGGTATAAGGTCTTTAAAATATACTATTACCTTAATTATTTTAGGAATCTTACAGTAAAATAAAATGGTTTGAATCCGATATCATGAAAATGCCAAATCAGATCCATCATTATTGTAAAGAATTAGAGGTAAATGTTAATTTATAAAAAATTGTCGAATGATATTTAATAAATTACATGCCATGTGATTTTATCCTTTATTTAATGTTTGCAATCAGACCTTTTACGTATAATCAGGCCTTTTAAATATATATATGTACAAAAAGCAAATAGTTAAAGAGAGAAATGTTAAAATAATGAAAAGCTATCTAAATCTACCAATTGTAACATCATACCTTTCTGGAGAGTACATACTCATTACCACATTACCTAATTATAATCTACCTTCGGCCTATGACGAGCGATTAACATGTTATCATATTTAATAAGTTTTAAACATGTAAGTAAATATGTTATATGTACAAAAAGCAAATAGTTAAAGAGAGAAATGTTAAAATAATGAAAAGCTATCTAAATCTACCAATTGTAACATCATACCTTTATTATTCATGTTTAATAAGTTTTAAACATGTACCTAAGTAAATATGTTCCAATCTTTATCATAATCAGATAATCACCATTAAAGTTTCATTCTTTTAACATTTTCTTTTTTCTTAAATTCTATAGAAGCAATTCTCTAAGAACTCAGCATTAAAGTTTCATTCTTTTAACATTTTTTTTTTTTTTTTTTTCTTAAATTCTATTGAAGCAATTCTCTAAGAACAAGTGTCAGCGTATATTGTGGATCAAAATACTCAATAAAATTACCTACTCTTAGGTATAATATTTAATAAATTACATGCCAGGCCTTTTAAATATAAATTTTCTTTCCAATTTCTGGTGATGGTATGAATACTATGAATATGAATGTCAATAATGTCATCATTTCCATTAGGTATCATTTTTACATGTTTCATGCCTTCACTGGAAATGCCTTCTTCCGTTCTTTTGAAACACAATTTTTTGCACAAGACACTCGTTTTACAGCTACTAAAAAGAATTGAAATTGAGGGATTTTTTAAAGTTAAAATTAATGTGAGTAATATTTTATACTAAAATATGAAGGGGGGACTAAAATCATGGACTTTCCCTAAATAGCTAAAAGAAAGATCAAGTAATTTCTAGAAAAAAGATAGATCCAATAGGATATTAAATATTTAAATTTTAAATGTTAATATTTTCTGGTTCAGTAAGCATTAGCTGGTATGTAGATACGCATTCAATTACTGAAAGGTACATTTAAAAATACCTACCTACTTGAAAGAGAACCGTAAAAAAATATTAGTGTTACCTATGCAAAATATTTATTACGACTTATAAAATAATAGAAAAAAAGCTTCGCGAAAGAGATAAGGGCTGCGTATAATTATGAGGGTCAGATTTTAGAAAGGCGTAGACTTCCTGGTCACATCGATATTTTGAAACAAAAAATTCAAATTTTGACAAATCACCCCTCTTGATATTGAAGTGGGTTCATAAACTTGAGCGTTATCTTTACCTCTATATTATTATGTAAATGTCAAAATTGGCTTATAGCTTATAGTCGTAGGTGAGTTTAAATAATCTGTACATTCTCTACCATTCAATTTCATCTCGAGATGGAAAGCTAAGCAAATAAATAAAGAAGAAAAGCGATTTACCTCTACCTAATATTGTGGGTGAATTAGGCAAAAACTAAATATTGTACAAAGCCATATTTTTTTTATTATTATTATTTTTTTTTTTTAATTAAATACAAATGCAAAACTTGTGCTGAGAGCAGTCGTTTTGAAAAACAGTTTATGTAGCTTAGTTCACAATATTCAATTATTTAGGAGCCTACTTTAAATGCCTACACTTAAAGTAGACCATAACGGGAGGAAGAAACGGGGACTAACCAAATTACTATTACTAACCAAATAACATTACTAACCAAATTTAAAACAAAAAAAGTTAACAACTGATTTTTCATTTAATTAAAAAAATCTGTTTTCCTCTCTTAAAATAAAAATATAAACGTTTCATATAAATAATTAATTAAAAAATATTTAATTACGATTTCAGGTATTTGTGTGACTCTGAATTCAATCATTTTTATATTGACAAGTCGAAACAGAGAATTAAGGAAGTGTTTTTTAAATGTTGAAACTTGGAGGACTACATATCTTTTATTATGAAGAAGTATTTTAATTGAACAACGAAAATAATTAGTGACGTTTCAGGTTTAGAAGATTGATCAACTATTTTGCTATGGATATTTTGGGAAATTAGTGTTCTACAGTAGAACACTATTATATTTCATAGGTTGTGATGAATCAACATTATTTTATAATGGGTAGCATATTTTTTTCAACTGGTAGCATAGTTAGTTAAGAATTTCCTATAGGTATAAAATTTAAGGGAGTTCAAATTTTAGGGGTGTAACACCTGAAATAGCTTCATATGTTTTCAAAAAAATAATAGATTGAAATTCAATAGTTCAAATTTTCAAATGGGATAATTAATGGGAAAAAAGTGAAAATTAAACTAGTGTAACTTATTTCGAAAAAGAAAGAGTACCTACCTATTAGGTACGTATTTATTGTTCTAAAGAAATGAATGAATACTTATTTACAACATGTTATTCATTTATTTTAAATGTATTTATCACTGATGGACAGAATATATTTGGGCACCGTTTAATTACACAATTTGTGTGACTCTGAATTCAATCATTTTTATATTGACAAGTCGAAACAGAGAATTAAGGAAGTGTTTTTTAAATGTTGAAACTTGGAGGAATACATATCTTTTATTATGAAGAAGTATTTTAATTGAACAACGAAAATAATTAGTGACGTTTCAGGCTTAGAAGATTGATCAACTATTTTGCTATGGATATTTTGGGAAATTAGTGTTCTACAGTAGGACACTATTATATTTCATAAGTTGTGATGAATCAACATTATTTTATAACGGGTAGCATATTTTTTTCAACTGGTAGCATAGTTAGTTAAGAATTTCCTATAGGTATAACATTTAAGGGAGTTGAAATTTTAGGGGTGTAACACCTGAAATAGCTTCATATCTTTTCAAAAAAATAATAGATTGAAATTCAATAGTTCAAATTTTCAAATGGGATAATTAATGGGAAAAAAGTGAAAATGAAACTAGTGTAACTTGTTTCGAAAAAGAAAGTGTACCTACCTATTAGGTATGTATTTATTGTTCTAAAGAAATGAATGAATACTTATTTACAACATGTTATTCATTTAAATGTATTTATCACTGATGGACAGAATATATTTGGGCACCGTTTACTTACACAATGTAGATAAAGAAAAGATGAAATCTAATAAAAAGATGTTTATGAATGAAATAGTTACTGTATACATTAAAGGAAATGTTATCCTTGAAATTTATTGTTTGAACAACGCTCCTTAATCAAACTTAAATACCATGTAAGGTTAAATAGTTTGCAGATTTTGTTTGTTATATTATTTACACAATATCCTTATAATATTTTATAAACCTATATTTATAGAAATGTAGGTAATAATTTACCCAGTCACTTTTTAATAGTCAATCTGGTCAATTTTCAGTTTGATAAAGAGCGGATTTTTTATTATTATTATTTTTTTTTTTTCCAAGTCCCATTGGAATTTCGTCACAAATAGGTAATCCGTAATGCAGATTCTATAGTTTCTAACTAATTGAACAAAATAATAAAATAACAATAACAAACACAATGAAACTGCTACAAACACCGGTGAAATCAAAATCTAATTAATTTGATTCTAAAACAAAACTCTGATTCCTTCACATAGGATTAGTAATGGGGATTGTAGGACTTCTACCAACCTTTACCATCCTTGTGAAGTAATACAAAGTTAACTATTTGAGGTACCATACTGACTCTTTGTAACAAACGACTTTAAAAATAAATAATTAACATAAAATATCAAGGTACTTAAAGGAAAATAACACGTACTTCAATAGTTCTACATAGGTACGATATCCACAGCATTTCTTTTTTTAATTGCAATAAAAATGCGTTAAAAAGTGCAATATTTAACGATAACATTACGAAAAGAAAACAACATAACAACAAATAATATTAACTTAACCATCGTAAAATAAATTTCAACAATTTTTTAATAAATCAAGTACTTCTGTAGCACGATGAGTAATGTCTAAACATAATTTCAATTTTCAAAACATTGAATCTTGTGACTGAAGCAATAGTTAAAGTAGATTTCAGTGATAGATTTGGTTTTCCAATATGTTGAGAGAAAAATGTTTTCTATTACCTGTTTTTTACTTGTAAGTGACAAGTGATGTTGAATCGCTATTTTGAAAATCAAAATGTTGAAGGAAATTGACATTGTCATGAGTAATGTCTAAACATAATTTCAATTTTCAAAACATTGAATCTTGTGACTGAAGCAATAGTTAAAGTAGATTTCAGTGATAGATTCGGTTTTCTAATATGTTGAGAGAAAAATGTTTTCTATTAGGCGTGTTTTGGCACTAAAAACTGACCATCGAAAATTTGACCCGATTACATTACTTTCCTTCCTATAGGATAAGGAAAGTAAAAAACAGCTTCTCAAAGAGCCTGAGTTTCATCTGTTTTACTCACTGAAACACTTCTGTCTCACTCACCGAAACAATTCTGTCTCACTCACCGAAACACTACTGTTTCACTGAAACCTTTCTGTTGCACTCACCGAAACACTTGCTCTGATTGGTGGCCCGGTCGATGAACACCTTGGACGAGATGACGTTTCCAAACGGCAGAAACATTTGCATGAGTTCTGCGTCACCAAATTCCTGTGGTAGATGATAGATGAAGAGGTTGCACCCTTCGGGACCAGAGACGTTACAGCCTGAAGAGAGAGGAGACAAATCAGCGAAAGAATTGAGACAAGTGAATTGGCGAAAGAAGAGACAAGTGAATTAGCGAAAGAAAAGACAAGGGCGACCAGAGACGTTACAGCCTGAAGAGAGAGGAGACAAATCAGCGAAAGAAGAGACAAGTGAATTGGCGAAAGAAGAGACAAGTGAATTGGCGAAAGAAAAGACAAGTGA
This sequence comes from Diaphorina citri, assembly GCF_000475195.1. Classification (NCBI taxonomy): domain Eukaryota; kingdom Metazoa; phylum Arthropoda; class Insecta; order Hemiptera; family Psyllidae; genus Diaphorina; species Diaphorina citri. The sequence goes on along the minus strand of NW_007377829.1, from coordinate 30,913 downwards.
ATTAGCGAAAGAAGAGACAAGTGAATTAGCGAAAGAAAAGACAAGTGAATTAGCGAAAGAAGAGACAAGTGAATTAGCGAAAGAAAAGACAAGGGCATTAGCGAAAGAAGAGACAAGGGAATTAGCGAAAGAAAAGACAAGGGAATTAGCGAAAGAAGAGATAAGGGAATTAGCGAAAGAAGAGACAAGTGAATTGACGAAAGAAAAGACAAGGGAATTGGCGAAAGAAGAGACAAGGGAATTGGCGAATGAAGAGACAAGTGAATTGGCGAAAGAAGAGACAAGTGAATTGGCGAAAGAAAAGCCAAGGGAATTAGCGAAAGAAGAGACAAGGGAATTAGCGAAAGAAAAGACAAGGGAATTAGCGAAAGAAGAGACAAGGGAATTAGCGAAAGAAAAGACAAGGGAATTAGCGAAAGAAAAGACAAGGGAATTAGCGAAAGAAGAGATAAGGGAATTAGCGAAAGAAGAGACAAGTGAATTATTCTGACTTTGTTTAACTCTCTTAACAATTTTATGAATCCTAATATTATGTATGTAATCTTATGAATTTAAATGTCTGGGATGCTAATCAAAAACAGCTAGGTAGCATGCAAAAAACTTAAATCGCAACCATAAATCACACACAAAAGGTGAGGACACTTGCAAAGATACAAAAATGGACACTGTTCAAAAAGTAAATATAAAATAATATAGACATTACTATATCTAAGTAGTTTGAATAATAATGTATTTTTTTATGTATATACAAAATCTAATATTCTAAAAGCTACTGAGCGTTGAATAAAGTTATAATAAAAAGCCATATAATTATGTCAAAGTAGGTAATTAAATTAATTAAATAATTTAATTGTTTTCTCTATTTCAATAATAAGTGTGTAATTATCCTATTTTCAAATATAGTATTATAAATACTTACTTATTGATAAATAGATTTTATTTTTATAATAATAATTAGATATATAATGTAGATAGCTAAGTAAATAATATGAAATAATAATATAATTGAAGTTATTAATGTATATTTCAATAATGAAAGACATTCAGGAGATGGACTATTTAGAAGGAAGGTAATATTCTAAAAAATTTCCTTTTAGTTTATGTTTATTTGTGCGCAGGACAAAAAAAAAATCTTTTTTCAAGTGGCTTCAAATGCCCGAAAATGTACAAATTTGAGGGGAACCATTTTATAATAGTTATGGACAGTTCATAGGATATAACTTGGATATTCTATTGACAACGCTATTACATCTTACATTAGTCCAAGCTGTCCAAGGACCTCAAGGGGTTAAAATGTTAGATATGTTCTTATATTAAGTAAATGACAAGATTATTATTTGAAATGAGGATGAATTTAAAACATTACCTACAACTATTATGAAGAGAATTAAAACATGTTATAAGTAAGATCACTCGCCAATATGCAATAATGTGAATAAATTAATTAGTTATGGATATTAGTAGATAATGTAAATATTAAACCTAAAAAGGTTTAGTAGAAAGTAAACTACATACCCGGGGTCTACAGGTCCATTTTAACTTCATTTTGGGCAGATTATTTTTTTTTCTTTTAGTATCTGCGCATACCTACTTACCTACGTTACGCATTAGCAGTACACCTTTTAGGTTGATGAATATGTAATACTAGCTGAATTCCGTCGCTTCGCTCCGGAATCCCGCTAGTTCATCCCGAGGCGTGGCCAAACTTGTAGAAAAGGCATGGCCGAACTTGTAGAAAATAATAAAAAAAATACGGTCGCGCTGCGCGCTCCCTATTAGCTGCATAGTTATCAAACTAAAAACATAAACGAAACTCAAA
>NW_007377829.1:4351-27551 GCF_000475195.1 Diaphorina citri | reverse complement strand
CAAGACAATCCATAATTGAAAAAATAAAAAAGTTTTATTGGACAATAACTTTTGATATTACGCTTTTTCCTCACATTTATAATAAACTTTTTTTTTTTTTTTTTTCTTTTTTGATCGATACTATCGGGGCATATAAAAACGAATATGTTATAGAAAAGATTTAGCGAAAGGGGTCTACCTCGCCAAGGCGTCGGCACCGCCTCGCATCTTCCCGGAGGCCGCCGGCCGATGCCACCACTCACCAGGCCGGGCCGGCACGAGTTTCTCCCGTAGCTAGTACGGCCGCGCCGCATCCTTCGGCCGTTTGAGTTGCACCTTGAGCCGCTTCATGCCGATCTGGAAGCCGTTCATGGCCTGGATGGCCGTGTGGGCACTGGCCGGGTTGTCGAACGATACGAAACCTGGCGGGGAGAATCGGAACGAGGGGTAAGGTGGCTGTTATTTGGACTTTCTACCATGATTATTTTAATTTTTAGATTTTTTATAGGTTTAACGACACTGATGTATAACTGTTGAAGTTTTTAGTGACAGTGTGTTTTACCCTCCATGCGGAGAATCGGAGCCAAGCTACCCGTCTACTCATAGTAACCTCATCCGGCCTAAGTGGGGCCGGGAAAAGATAGCAGCAAGCGTTAGCTCAAATGGTCACCAAACTGGATTTGGTGAAAAACTTCAAATGGTCACCAAACTGGATTTGGTGAAAAACTTCAAATGGTCACATATCCGTAAACCAAACACACGCAATATTACTTCAGTTATCCCTCAAGAACTGGTGAATACAAAGGGGTATCGCCAGTCAGTTAGTCTGGGGCTCTCGGAGTATTAATATAGGTAATAGGACACAAAATTTGTTTCCGTTCGGTACGAAAAAAATCTGGTGTGAACATCACACGACTTTCCTTATCCTATTGAATGATGCTTATTTGAGTGTTCTTTTACCCTAACTTTTACAATATCTCTAACCGTTTTGTCGCTATAGCTGAAAACCGCCAAAAAACGGTCGAAATCTGTCCAAAAGCGGTCAAAATACCGCCAACCGCAACACCTATGGTAACCAAAACTTTTGAGACCTACCGTCCTACCTTATTATATCTTATTATAGTTTATTATAATATATATCTTATTTTGTTTTATTATATCTTATTATAACTTATTATATCATTTTGTATTTTTTTACTTAAATATCAGGTAGGTACATCTTGTTCTAAGCTCATCTATTTTTCTCTCTCTCTCTCCCCTCCCTCTTTTTCTCTCTTTCTCTACTTCCTTCTTTTCTCCCATCTTTATTTACCATTCAATCTCTTTGAAAATAATTCTATGGTAAATTGGTAATATTTATTAAAGTGTACGGAAAGATATAAATTTATGTACCATCAATAATTCTATACATATAATATGTAGGCTTGCCAAACGTCCCGAATTGGCCGGGACAGTCCCTAATTTCAGGGGGTGTCCCGGCGTCCCGTTCAGTTTTTCATTTTCGATTATGTTCGCGGATTTGCCGATTATGTTCGCGGATTTCGCGATTATGTTCGCGGATTTTGCGATTTGGCGATTTTGTTCGCGGATTTGGCGATTTTGTTCGCGGATTTGGCGATTATGTTCGCGGATTTCGCGATTTTGTTCGCGGATTTGGCGATTTTGTTCGCGGATTTGGCGATTTTGTTCGCGGATTTGGCGATTTTGTTCGCGGATTTGGCGATTTTGTTCGCGGATTTGGCGATTTTGTTCGCGGATTTGGCGATTTTGTTCGCGGATTTGGCGATTTTGTTCGCGGATTTGGCGATTTTGTTCGCGGATTTGGCGATTTTGTTCGCGGATTTGGCGATTTTGTTCGCGGATTTGGCGATTTTGTTCGCGGATTTGGCGATTTTGTTCGCGGATTTGGCGATTTTGTTCGCGGATTTGGCGATTTTGTTCGCGGATTTGGCGATTTTGTTCGCGGATTTTGCGATTATGTTCGCGGATTTGGCGATTATGTTCGCGGGTTTCGCGATTATGTTCGCGGATTTCGCGATTATGGTCGCGGATTTGGCGATTTTGTTCGCGGATTTTGCGATTATGTTCGCGGATTGGGCAATTATGTTCGCGGATTCGCGTCCCGAATCGACATTTTGGATAATTGGCAAGCCTACATATATGTACATAATTTTGGCCCAAACTCTGATGTTAACGTAGGTACTAACGTCAAAATCAACAGTAAAGTCTCAAATATAGGTAAGTACCTACATACTTCACTAAGTAGTACCTATATACATACTTCACTAAGTACCTAGTTACCCATCTACCTACCTACCTAACCTACATAATTTCTTTTACCTAAATAAGTATTCTACCTACATACTTTCTTCTATACCTACCTAAATACTTTTTTAATTATTTATCTACATCAGGTAGGGTACTTTCTTTTGCAAACTTTCGTTTCGTCAACGTAAATCAGATGACTTTAAGAAGAACGCGAAACTTTTCCAAGATTTTCCACCAAAATCATCATCAGAAAATTGCGAAAATTTTCTATCTGATGCTAATGAAAAAGGTTATGTACGAAAAGGCAGTGTACATGGCTGAAGGAGAAGAGAAGGAGGAGGACGAGGAGGAGGAGGAGGACGAGAAGGGAAAGGAAAAGGAAGGAGTGACTTAGATTAATTTGGAGGAGGAGAAAGATGATTTGAGTATGGAATAGCAGGAAGAGGTTCTCACTCTACTTTAACAGGATGGGGCCAAAAGAGGCCCCATTTTTGCAAGTAAGCGTCTTCCTCTGTAAGTCGGTCCTTGTAATATTTGTGTGATTTTTGGAAAATCGTCATTTTTTATTATCTAATATCTAGTATTTTCTATTTTAATATTAGATTATTAATATTACTTATTTATTTCAGATGTAGTTAGGGGAAAGATGGCCTGTATGGAACTAACTGATATCGTCGACCTATAGTTGGTATTATTTTGGCTTTGGCAGTGTTTCATCCCTTTGAGAGAGAGGGAGAAGAGAGAGAGAGAGAGAGAGAGAGAGAGAGAGAGAGAGAGAAAAGGGAGGAGATGAAAAGGGAAAGGAGAAGATAACAGGGGTGAGAATGGAAGAAAATAGAGGTATTAGAGAAAGAAGAGAGAAAGAAAATTCGAGAGAGTGTAATGCAGCAGCAACAACCCATAGTGAATTATGTCCTTGTCACAAATGTCATTTCCTAACTAGGTAAATAGGTATACTACGAATATAATAAATTGTCTAAAGAGTCTAAAATTTATGTATTGCCTTGGACTTGAACCACCAACCTCCAAATCCCAGAAGAATAGAAAATAGGTTAATTAGAAAAAAATCCTTCAATAACCTATTCCTAGGGCCCCACATATCCGCGCCTGAGGGCCCCATTTCCCACCCCGGATAATCCTGCCCCTGATCTCATACCTCCCACTCTCATCCTCCCCCAATATTTGTACTTATGAAGACATTATCCATCTTGTTAAAAATTAAACAACCCACGTAAAAAGCAAAGTTGAAAAAATTACCCTGAAACTTGTTGCGAAAATAAGTTCTGAATATGAATAATATGATGAGTGTGAAAAGAGAGATACACACCCCGAAAGGCAAGATTATAAATTTATATGGGTTTACATTAGGAGTGAATGAAGGGAGGTTCAACTTTTAAAGCGATGTGAAGACTATTCCTTCATTTCGTCATTTTAAGATTGAAGAAAATTGCATTTTTCAAGATTCAAAATCTTCAAACGAGGACCAAAGTTATAAGAAATGAATGAATGAATGGATAGATAGAAAGAAATTTGTCCAAATGATTGATTCCGTGACTGGCTGTTGCGGGGCCCACTCAGCCTCGTGAGGAAAATGAGGAGCTATGACATATATATGACCCGGTGCCAGCATGGTAGGTAAACATTGGATTTTAGGATTATTGAGATATTGGGAAAATCCTACAATGCTGCAGTGAGCTCCAAAGTTGTGACATAATAACACAAAGAAACTGCATTTACATTTTATAAAAAAAACGTGATTTTTCAATCATATAACGAACAGTAATTTTATTTCACAGGAAAATGAGAAAATGAACAGCATCGGATACATATGTATTACATAATATTATCTACATACACATATTATGTATAGGTTGTTACATAAATACATATGTTATGTATAGGTTGTTACACATTACATACACATTATGTTATGTATAGGTTTTTGTCCATACATGTTGTGTACATAGTACAACGTACCGTACTGGGATTACACCGGGAAAATTCGAAAAGTTTTTCCCCGCCAATAGTGATCGCTTCGGAGGCAAAATGTCGTAAGCTGTACTGAGCTAAAGTCCTAAAGGTGTGTCCAAACATAAGTCGTCCGCGGCTGTCGATGGACCGTCGATCGATGTCGATCCACATCGATTTACAATAATATCACATCGGGCCGTCGACTATGTGTGGACATACCTAAAGAAGTTAAAAAGATTAGAAGCTACAGGTGGGGTTACAGTGTTTGGATGTACCTAGCGTGTCGCCCAGCGGACCGTCGATCGATGTCGATCCACATCGATTTACAATAATATCACATCGGGCCGTCGACTATGTGTGGACATACCTAAAGAAGTTAAGAAGATTAGAAGCTACAGGTGGGGTTACAGTGTTTGGATGTACCTAGCGTGTCGCCCAATGGAGAGTAAAACCATCGTCACTTGAAACCTAAAACCCCTCTCAAACACATTTATGTATACTAAGGCCAGCCACTCATTATCAGGTAGACCTGATCAGGTGTCAGGTAGACCTGATCAGGTGTCAGGTATACCTGATAGAGTCAGTTCTACCTGTTAGTGTGTGTGCTCATCAGGTAGACCTGACAGACGGACCTTTCCCTACTTCTATTAAGTGATAACTTTTTTTTTTCTAAGTCTCCTCAAACTTTTTCTCCCAGACTGACAGATTTAATTCGGAACTGTCAGCCCAAAGTCGTTGTCATTATAATATTTAAAAAAAAAAAAAAAAAAAAAAAAAAAAAATCGAAAAGAAGAAAGTTGAATTTTCCTTATCCAATTCATCCTTGGGTGGGTAAATTTTGTGAGTTTTTCGTAAAATAGATGGCGAGGAAATGGGGAAGATAAAAAAGAGAAGGGGAGGAGGAAGAGGAGGAGAAGGGAGGATATGAAAATAAAAATAGGAAAGAAAAGAATAAAAATGGGAAGAGGAGAAGAAGAAAGAAGGACGTTACGTTTCTTCAAATCACTTTTGTCCATAAATCGAAAAAAAAAGTAAAAAGTTATTTCAATCTTGGAAGTAGGAAGCTAATTTTTCAAAAGAATCCCAATTAGGTAGTCACCAATTCTAAGGTAGCTATCAATAATAAGAATAAGAGACACAATATTCTGGGGCACATCATAATCAGGGCAACATTTATAGGGAGGGAGGGGAATAAAAAAAAGAAAAACAATATACAGGAGTACATCATAATCAGGGCAACATAAGGGGGGGGGGGGGGGGGGGGGTGAAATTAGGACAACATTGAAATTATTTTAAAGGTAAAAGGCACAAGAAAATTATGTTTATTAGAGTTGAATAAAACATTGTTTTTATAGGGTAAAAAGAAAAACTAGTATAGCTCCGCTATACTGTAGTAATAGAAAGTAAAAATGGCTTTGGGGACATTTATCAAGGACAACATTTAATACTTATAGGGGGTGTATTTTACAAATGGAGATACACTTATGGGTACCACAACGATTACCATCTGAGGGGACATCAATGATATCAATATTCATTAGGGCTGATGATATTAGGTACCTAATTCGGGTAAAACCCGGCTTTGGGGGTAATATCTGGGTATCATCAGCCCTATTCATCAACATTGAACACCAAAACAACATCATGATGAAAGAATGAAAATATAAAAAAGTTTTTTTCCACCTTATTCTTGCCTAATAAATAAATTTTATCAACCAAAAATTGGACCGAAAACACTACTTTCCTAACTGATAGCATACCTTCTTACTTTGTACACAATTAGGGTAAGGAAAGTAATTTTTTTACTGTTTTTATAGGTTGATTTTGACGGTTTTTATAGGGCACACAGTTATAGGTCCATGGATAATATTTTGACACGAAAAATTGGGCTTGAGGATTCAAAATGGCGGCCGGGGGGGCCTCACACTTACCTACTCCGGGAAAGTGCGCCGCTAATGATGTGAAAGGTGATGGATGGCTGAGAGCTGCCTCTCCATTGGTCAAACCTGGGGACCAATCAAAATCAGGGGGGCTATAAAATGGGGATCTGCCATCTGACTGAAATGGGGCATCGTGGGAACTGACGAAAAAGGACTCGTTTAGAGAAAGTCGGCTCAATAAAATAAATGTTAATAATAGAAAGTAAAAATTGGACTGTTGTTTTGCGATAAAGGGAAAACAAAATTTGATTTGTCCGTGTTTTTCTTTTCAGACCAAATTTTTAATCAGTTTCACCAAATGTGTGTGTCTACTCAACTAAGTTATATTCAATTTTTATAAAAAAAGACAAATAATATCCATAATGATATAGGTTTGTAGAGATACCTTTTAAATTCCCTCTTAAAGTGCACCTGGATATTTTTTATTTACTTATATATTTATTAGAGTGTGTCACCTGGATATTAATTCAATATGTATAAGTCCGGCCCAAAAAGGACCAGAAGATTAAACCGTCCAAGGCTTCAGTCTTTCAGAGGTGATTTTTCAGAAACTTAAAAACCTCATTGGAGCAATTGAACCTTCTGTGGGGACTGAGTTCTGAGTTGTCCCGTGAGAGAAAACGGTACTGTCATCGAATGAAAAAGGGCAGATAAATTACCTCAACTGAATTGACAAAAGGCTCTCCGAAAGTGACATTCTCCAAACCTCAAGTGAATTGAAAAAAGGTCCACGGCTTAAAATGATTGGAACCTTTTATGCAAGAAGGGGCTCATCCCTACTTGGGCCCTTTTTTGGGGGAATCGGCTTTTCTAATACGGAATATTGATTAAAATCAGTTCCAAAAAGAATCATGTTGATATCTTCATTATTCATCAAGATACACGAGTTTTCGTACAATCCTCCCAATACTTTTTAATGGAAATTTGGAAATTCAAAAACTTCGAAGCTTTTTTTTACTCGAAACCCTATTTTCGTCGTCAGAAGTTCAGACGATTCTTGAATAAAACCTCTCAATAATTGAAAAATAAAGGCATCTCTAAATATAAATACCCCCGTATGGGTATTCGTGTATTCGTAGGTATGTGTTGAAATGAGCTTTAGAAAACAAACGATTGAAAAATGTCAACACATTCAACACAATATTTTTGAGGTGGGAAATAATTCCCTCGACTTGGACTCTGTTGGGTGTTTGGGAAATTTTAAATGTCAAATAATAATATTTCGAAACGGAAAATTCTCAGACAAAAAGTACAGAGATGCAAAAGGATTTGAAGAAAGAGACCAAGAACAGAAAGGAGCGATATGGACAGGATATTCAAAGGATTTGAAGAACAAGAACAAGAGGAGAGAATATAATAATATGGACAGAAGAACCAAAAGAACAATATCGGGAACGAATGAATATCTACTAGATACGAAGAAAAATTCGGAAAAATTGTAACTTCGGACGAAGAAAAATTCTGTAAGAATAAGTAGGTATAAGAGGGTTCCCTAATATGTACATAACACAAGGTAATATATTATGTAGGTAGATAGATACCATACGAGATGTAGGTAGATATTTTCACGAGTCAACAGCCTTTTGACTACGCCACAAGGAATCACAAAGTCAGGTCAAAGTCGTTTGGAGTCAATTGTATCAGTTTTGTGTTGAGACTGAATAAGTCTTTTACACGTGGCAACAAGGTTGTTTCAAGTCAAAGTCCTTGGGTTTCAGGTTGTACTACTTCTACATGGGTAAGTACATAAATGTATACCTACTTCATTATTCAAGTTAATTGTGTTTGGAGGTTCACGAGAAAATGCCAATAATTTAATTGAATTTAATTACTTTAGACTCTTTAGGTTTAGAGGGTAAGAAATAAGATATCGGGGAAACAGTTCACTTGGTTTGAACAAAGCCTTCGATACTGTTCCAAGCATGAACAGAAAAACTGTAATTACCGGAAAGTGCCTGTGAAATTACGGTAGGCGTAAGCGCGATTACGTATCAGATCAACAAAAAAATATCTCATAGGTGCTAACTAAATGCTTATATGGTCAAAAACTTGTAGGGAAAGTGTCTTTCAACAAGGATCGACAGCAGGACCCTGAATCACTTAAAAACTAATGCCCACCACTTACGTTCAGACTTCAGACCGTCTGTCAGAGCGCGGTTTATCAGACGTTCTAAGCGTGAGTGGTGGCAAATTTAAAGACCCAAGCCTGTCAGATCTATGTAGGTTTCAAGCTTTTTTCCGCCACACATGTTCCAACCATCTGATAGACCTCTCTGTGACACTAAGACTGCTGTCTGAGAGTGGGCATAAGAATAAAAAGTGTCCTTGACCATTGACCAAAGAAGGGGGGAAAAATGGTCCCTACGCCAAGGATCGATCGGGAAAGTCAGGTCAAAGTCGTTTGGAGTCAATTGTATCAGTTTTGTGCTGAGACTGAATAAATCTTTTACACGTGGTAACAAGGTTGTTTCAAGTCAAAGTCCTTGGGTTTCAGGTTGTACTACTTCTACATGGGTAAGTACATAAATGTATACCTACTTCACTATTCAAGTTAATTGTGTTTGGAAGTTCACGAGAAAATGCCAATAATTGAATTGAATTTAATTACTTTAGACTCTTTAGAGGGTAAAAAATAAGATATCGGGGAAACAGTTCACTTGGTTTGAACAAAGCCTTCGATACTGTTCCAAGCATGAATAGAAAAACTGTAATTACCGGAAAGTGCCCGTGAAATTACGGTAGGCGTAAGCGCAATTACGTATCAGACCAAAAAAAAATATCTCATAGGTGCTAACTAAATGCTTATATGGTCAAAAACTTGTAGGGAGAGTGTCTTTCAACAAGGATCGACAGTAGGACCCTGAAACACTTAAAAACTAATGCCCACCACTCACGTTCAGACTTCAGAGCGTGGTTTATCAGACGTTCTAAGCGTGAGTGGTGGCAAATTTAAAGACCCAAGTCTGTCAGATCTATGTAGGTTTCAAGCTTTTTTCCGCCACACACGTTCCAACCGTCTGATAGACCTCTCTGTGACACAGATCTGTGATAAAGACCCAAGTCTGTCAGATCTATGTAGGTTTCAAGCTTTTTTCCGCCACACACGTTCCAACCGTCTGATAGACCTCTCTGTGACACTAAGACTGCTGTCTGAGAGTGGGCATAAGAATAAAAAGTGTCCTTGACCATTGACCAAAGAAGGGGGAAAAATGGTCCCTACGCCAAGGATCGATCGGAGGACCCTCGTCTTGACTTACCTGAAGGCAGGAGAGCGGCAGACGCGGGGAACACGGACGTCAGAGGTTCGGCGGCGTTCCCAGTGGGGGTTTGCGCGGTCATGAAATTCGGTATGGTGGGAGAGGGAAGAGATGGCATTGTTGAGCCATTCCCCGGCACTGGTGCTCCTGATCCCAACGCCACAGCTGAGGAACAAACAGGAATGATGTCTCAATTTTAGCCTTGAACACAGGTAGACAGAAGAAACAGGATTGAGGAGAGATGAAAAAGGAGGGCCTTTGATTGTCTCTCGGACATGTACGGTTTTTTGTTTCGTTTTTACATAAAACTTTTTCATCAGCATTGTCTCTGAGATGGAAAGAGATAGAGAGATGCGTGGCTAATAGGGAGGGAGAGAGTGAGGGAAGGAGAGAGAGAGAGATATAATGAAACTTGTTGACAGTGTTAACGTTCGCTCAGGAGGAAAATGGGAGAGAGAAAGAGGAGAAGGAAAGAGAAAAAGAGAAAGGGAGGATAAAAGAAGTAGGTGAGAAAAAAGAAGAGGAAGGGAAGGGAAAAGAGAAGTTAACAACAAGCAGGGCCCGTCCCTCCGGGAATTTTTTAGCCCGTAGTTTATTCGATCGTGATGGAAAATCATTACTTTCCACCCCCCTTCTTTCCCAACTTCTTCTTTTTATACTTCTTCCCTTCCTTCGATTTTCGTCTTCCTTCTCCTCCTCTTTTTACCTCGTCCTTCATCTTTCTGGTGCAAGTTTATTTTTTATTTTTATTTTCCTTTGAACTTGCTCGTTCTAGCCTGCTTGTTCGTTCCAATCAAGTTGAAAATTTACTTTCATGAGGCAATAAGGAAGGAAGAGAAGGAGAAGAAGAAGAAGGAAGAGGTGGAGAAGGGGAAGGAGAAGTGGAAAAGTAAAACAAGAGGAAGAGGGGGAGAAAGAAGCGAAGAGGGAAAAGGTGGAGGAGAAGGAGAAAGAGGAGAAGGAGGTAATGGCGGAAAAGAAGGAGGGATAAAAGGGAAAGTAGAAGAGGAGAGAGAGAAGAGAAAAAGAAGAGGAAGTCCTTTGAACTTGCTCGTTCTTGCCTGCTTGTTCGTTCCAATCAAGTTGAAAATTTACTTCCATGAGGCAATAAGGAAGGAAGAGAAGGAGAAGAAGAAGGAAGAGGTGGAGGAGGGGAAGGAGAAGTGGAAAAGTAAAACAAGAGGAAGAGGGGGAGAAAGAATAGAAGAGGGAAAAGGTGGAGGAGAAGGAGAAAGAGGAGAAGGAGGTAATGGCGGAAAAGAAGGAGGGATAAAAGGGAAAGTAGAAGAGGAGAAAGGGAAAGAGAAGAGAAAAGGAAGAGGAGGAGAAGAAGAAGGAGACAAAGAATTAGACAAAAAGAGAAGAAGAGAGGAAATTCTCCACGTGTGAAGATTGTAAAGAGAGAGAGAAGATGTCTCCTTTGGTCAAGGATATTTGAAAAGAAGAGGAGAAGGAGGAGGAGTAAAAGGGATAAGGAGAAGGAGGAGGAAGAGGAGAAGAAGGAGGAGAACACAAAGATGAAACTTTGATCTCCTTCACATCTTGACTTCTTTTATTTCAAGTCTAGGGTGTAAGCTGTAGTACTCTTTATCAAATTGCTTCCTATTCTTACCTCTCTCCTTTCGTCCTCTCCCACTCCTCATTTTCCTCCTCTGCAACTGCTAGTCTCCTTCAATAGATCAGTTGCGCTTACTTGGGTGATGTTTCAAAGTCATAGAGCAGGAAAAATGAAGACCGACGGAATTTTTCTTTTTCTTCTAAGACTTCTAGATCCCGAGATAAATCGATTTAAAAAATACCGGTAAATCGTGAACTTTGACGTCACGGCATACGCTCCCGTAGGCGATGACGTCACATCAAATGTCCCGAGCAAAGCTCCCTCGCAGGCAACGCATTAATGTGTTTGTGCGCATACGTTTCTGCGCAGTTCTTTTTGCTCCTCCGCTAGCGCGCTTGCATAGTGGCGTTACCTAACGGACGAAAAAAACAACTGCGTGAAGTCTGACGTCACACATATTTGAACTTTTTCATTAGAACGGAAAATAAAAAATGAATTTTCGACCTTTTACAGTTATGTTTTTGGAGTTTTGACCTCAGATTTGGATTTTTCCCAACTTTTTACATAGGAATCGACCATTTATTTATAATTTTTACCCATTTGCAACTGCTCCATTCTCCTCTATTTCTTCTTCTTTTTCTTCTCCTTCTCCTCCTTATTCTTCATCTCCAACTCCTATTCTTACCTCTTTACCTTTCTTCTTCTTTCCTTTCTTCCTCTCCCACTATCCTTTTTCTCCTCCTCCTCTTCCTTCCGTCACTTACTTTGTTGTTGTGTTCAAATTTTTTCTTCTCGTCTCCCAGCGTATACCTACTTAAGTTATTAAAGTTTTTAAGTTATTAACTTTACTTTCAAGTCGTGGGGGGTCGGGGTTCAGGACTTTGTAAGAGGCTTGCATGTGTAAAACTTGCAAGTTTTACATCGGATGAAGATTTAGTGTCGTAGTCTTGATGGAAGCTAGGGAAGGGCCTCTTTTCTTCTCGTTTTTTTTCTGTCCCCCTCGAATCACCACTTACTGAAAAGAGTAAGAAGTGATTTAGTGATTTATCCGTCTTCTGTGACAGAGTGGGTATCACACTATGATTGAACGCCGGAGGTTTAGGGTTCGATCCCCGGTTTGGTCGAAGTTTTTTTGGCTCTGTACTTGGAGTTCTAGATGAACTCAGCCTTGTTAGGACAAGCGAGATGTCTTTAGGACAAGCTAGTAGCGACCAGTGGCCGGTGAATTAATCATGGGCATGATACACCCTAGGAATGTATCACACATAGCTGACTCAAAACCCACCGTGTATGGACAAATGAAACTGCCAGAAGACATTTGATAGAAAACTAAGGCCAGCCACTCACTATCAGGGTATCAGGTAGATCTGTCAGGTGTATCAGGGTATCAGGTAGATCTGTCAGGTGTATCAGGGTATCAGGTAGATCTGTCAGGTGTACCTGATAGTGAGTGGTTGGCCTAATATCCAGTTGGAAGTGGCGTAGTAGTCCGATTTGGCATGAAAATTGATTGCAAAAGGGGCGATAGGTGATTGCTGTGATATCCACTAAATTTGTGAAAAAGATCTTTGTTTAGACTGCGGGAGTCGGGACTTTTCAGTCTCATTCTTGTAGTATAAACAGTAGGGTATATATTCAATTTGTATTCTATTCTATTCTATTCTTTACTACAAACAATTCATGATTTGACTCATTTTTGATGTGATTATTGAACCTGGATTCTAAGAACTCCAGCAAATTGGAACACTGCTTAGAGGAATTTCGGGCAAAGTGATCATGTAAGGGCAAAGTGGTCCACCCCAATCACCTATGGGTTTCTGTGCTTCCCCTTTTTGAAGATCTCATACCACGGCACTGTCCTAACATCTTCAGAGAGCGCGTCTGCCTTGTAAGCGCTAGGCCGCGGGTTCGATTCAAGCCACAGACGGATTTTATTCTGATGGGATAACGTTCGTTCTCGGAAAGGCTGGCTTTTTCTTTCCTGTCTTTCTTTTTTTGGATTTTTTTATTGGTATATATAAATTTTAAAAGTAAATGTAATAATATTTCAATTCAATTATCTATTCACTTTAAAAAATAAACTTAGTTCATTAACTTAAGACAAAATCTGAGCTCAAAACTTAGTCCAGTAACTTTGACAAAATCTAAACACAAAACTTAGTCCAGTAACTTTAGACAAAATTTGAACACAAAACTTAGGTAGTCCATTAAATCAACTCCTTTTTTGTTTCCAGGGCGCCTCATCTAGTCTAGTAGTGAAATTCTCTAAAACTCTAGTCTAGTAGTGAAATTCTCTAAAACTCTAGTCTAGTAGTGAAATTCTCTAAAACTCTAGTCTAGTAGTGAAATTCTCTGAAACTTTAGTCCAGTAACTTAAGTTAAAACGCGAACACAAAACTTAGTCCAGTAACATAGGACAAAATCTGAACACAAAATAATATAGATCAGTAACATTGACAAAATCTGAACACAAAACTTAGTCCAGTAACGTAGGACAAAATCTGAACACAAAATAATATAGACCAGTAACATTGACAAAATCTGAACACAAAACTTAGTCCAGTAACTTTCACCCTTTTCCGTTGTGTTTCCAGGGCACCTAGTCTAGTCTAGTTCAGTACTCTGAAACTTTAGTCCAGTTTGGGTACTTTTGTCACAGCTTAATTATTATCTTATACTGGCATTTCTAAAAAAAAAAAAGGAGAACAACATGGTAATTATAAAATTCAACAATAAGGGTTAGTCCAAAGATACATACAGATCAAAGACCTATTTATTATTATGACACAACATGATTTTGTTATCAACAATAAGTAAAGGCAAAATCATTACACACTGAAATTAAACACAACATCAAAATCAAAGACAACAAGAGAAATTGAAAAGAACAAAATAAACAATATGATTTTGGAGGAGTTAGGCCTCCTTACAGACATAGAGGTCATAATAACTACTGGAAAAAAGTATTACTCTTATTAGGTATGCGCACTCCTTGACAATGGATTTTTTATTATTTTAATATTAATAAATTGATAGACGATTTCAAATACATATTAAGAAGAAATAATAATAACAACAACAATAAAAAATACAGATAATATTTAAACTGAATTTCCTATTAGATTTTGAAACAAAATCGACACAATTTATGCTTAAAACACTGAAAAAACAACAACAAATTAAAGTAATGTAAGATCTAGAAGAAAAGCAAAAATTACAACGTATTTTAAGATTGCTCCTATGGTGTTGTAACTGTTGTAATATGGTGTACCTAATATTTTGATATGTAGGTATCCGCATTTTCAGGTGACAATCTCCGATCTTGATGAAAATTGATTTTGTTTGTGAAAGATTTGAAGCCTAGATGTGTGTCTTCTCAGAAATATCAAAATTAGCTTCAATAGCTTCATTGGTGCAATTATTATATTCCAGTTCACGTATTCCTTTGGTTGAAGTTTGTCTCATTCCTGATGATTATGTAGGTGAAAAAGAGCATTTAGACTAAACAAAAACGAAGTAATTTTTTTGCATGAATTTCAGCTAGACAATAAAGAATCAACACAAGCATACCGACAAAGTCACAACATAGAAAATTCACATCGATTGCAAAAAAGGTGCATTTTGAATTCACATGAAACGATCAAACAAAACGAATTAAATTTAAGGAGACTATACAGACAGACAAAGATCAAATTGCTAAACAAATATTCATACTTTCTTGTTTGATGGGGATCCATGCAATTATAAAGGAATATTTTTCATATAAATTTTTCTACTGCTTTTTCTTCTTCAATAATTTGAAAACACATTTAAATTAATCCTAAATTTCCCTCTTATAATCTCATTTGTCATTTTTTGTGGAATTCTTTATCTTTGAACTCATTAAAGGTTCAATAATGATGTTCTTAAATTCAAGCAAGTCCATATAGTCTCCAACAATTTTAAACAAGATTTCCTTGTTTCTATCAACTTACCCTGTTCTTTTTTATTGGCCTTTCGTAAGCAATGTTAAGAAAAGGTTTTCTAGCCTTGTGTGAAAGTTAAGGAAAGGTTTTCCAAGGTAGTCTATCCTTGTTTTCTTGGTCTTTCATATCATTTTTTTTCTACAATTTTACAAAGGTTTTTCAAGGTTGTCGAATACAAAGTCAAAATTTTCTAAGCTTTTGTAAAACAAGATTACAAAGGTTTTTAAGCTTTTCTAGAACATTGTTAAAGAAAAATTTTAATGTTTTCTAAACAAGGTTTCAA
Source organism: Diaphorina citri (assembly GCF_000475195.1). NCBI lineage: Eukaryota > Metazoa > Arthropoda > Insecta > Hemiptera > Psyllidae > Diaphorina > Diaphorina citri. The sequence goes on along the minus strand of NW_007377829.1, from coordinate 12,330 downwards.
AAAGTTTTTTCTAAAACAAGGTTACAAAAGGGTTTTTTCAAGGAGATTATCTTACCTGGCGTTGGTTGAACCATCGTGTGGCCGTTAAGTTGAGCTGGAGGGGGAGGAATGGGGAGGGGAGCAATGAAAGGCGTTGCTTGAGCGGCGGTGGCTGCGGCCACTAAGGCGGCGTGCTGCTGGATTTCCTGCGAACAAGGTGGTCGAAATGTCGGTCAGTGGGGTCAAATGGGAATACGTCGAAAAAAGAATAGTTGTGTCTTTATTATTCATCCCCCCCCCTCACAAATTCTAAAAAAAGTCCGTACATTTCTCAAAAAAACATAGTTCCTTATGGCAGCAATTTTTATAATGTCCTGTTCCTGAAAGCAAATTTACACTTGTCTTCGCATTTCGCAATGTTGACGTCACAGAAATTATTCAATTTTTGACTCAATTCTTGCTGTGTCCATATGGAAACTCGAACTTTGAGGAGTCCATCAGTAAATTAATATCGATTGTTATTCGCTCAATGATGATTGGTAGGTACAGGTTATTTAAAGGATTTTCTTCTTCAATATTACGTAATAATTTGTCGAAGGGAAAATTTAATTTCCTTCCGGAACAAAAGCCAAGATGTGGGCTTATGAAACATACTAATTAGTTACGTAGCTGATTCTAGAAACAGTAAAATAGGTAATTATCAATAAATGAAATTAAGTACGTAACTATAATTATTCTTCCTTTTAAGTACCTGATGCTTGTTAAACAGGTAAGAACGAGTATCTAAATGAAAGTAAGTGCGTACTTGTTTTCAAGTATACATAACTGCCTGTAAACTGTTGCGAGTCTTAGGACACGTAGTACCATTAAACGCAGGAAAGATGCATTTCGAATGCAAAGCAGTGTTCTAGCAGTATAAAATAATGGGAGTACACAGAGTGCACTGTTTGTAGGTAAGTACCTACTTTAGTTTTTCTGTTTAGTTTTTCTGTTGATTAATTTTTCACATATTTTTATTTGCCTTGAGATCCCTGTTTGTTCATTTGTTAATCTGTTAATTTAGTCTATATCAGTTTGTTTGTCTGTCTATTGTTCGTTAGTCTGTTTGTTTGTTTGTTTGTTCGTTTGTTAATCTGTTAATTGGTTTGTTAGTCTACGTATTGGTTTGTTTGTCTGTCTGTCTATTGTTTGTTAGATTTCTGCATAACACCTTCCAGGCAGTCTTCAGAGAGGATATTGGGGTAAGTTTTACGGCTCATGTGTTGTCCCTTCTCGTGAGAAGTTATATTGTATTCATTTCGGGTGGCATTGAAGTTGGTTTCTTCATAACCTTCACTAGATAGTTCAGGTGCTCTAAATTCCGAGTTCAACATTGATGGGTATGTATATCCCTGTGGAAGATTGTGAGCTTGTTGATTCGAGGAGCTTTGCAGATGCAGTGGAGATTCTCCGTGTTATTGAACGCCAGGACGCGATGGAATTTCTGCATAACACCTTCCAGGCAGTCCTCTGAGAGGATATTGGGGTAAGTTTTACGGCTCATGTGTTGTCCCTTCTCGTGAGAAGTTATATTGTATTCATTTCGGGTGTCATTGAAGTTGGTTTCTTCATAACCTTCACTAGATAGTTCAGGTGCTCTAAATTCCATGTTCAACATTGTTGGGTATGCGTGTCCCTGTGGAAGATTGTGAGCTTGTTGATTTTTGTTCGTTAGTCTGTTGGTTGGTTTGTTTGTCTGTTTTTTAGTCTGTTGGTTGGTTGGTTTGTTTGTCTGTTTGTTAGTCTGTTGGTTTGTTTGTCTGTCTCTCTGTTTGTCTATCTGTTAGTTTGTTTGTTTGTCTGTATATTGCTCGTTTGTCTGTTTATCTACAATATTCTACAATCTTGTTACTAAAATATGACATCTCTTCTCTTTTTTTTACATTTTCCTCTATGAATTTCCGTTTCTTCCTATCCTCCTTGTTATTTTCTCTCTCTCTCTTCCTCTCCCTCTCTTCTTCCTCTATCTCTCTCTCTTTCTCTCTCTCCCTCTTCTCTTTATCTGTCTTTTCTCTCCCCTTTTCCCTCAATCTCTTCTTTCTCTCTCTCTCTTCCCTCGTTTTTAGTCCGTCCTTCCTTTATTATTACAATAGTAATAAAAAGGTATAAGGGACGGACTATTGTATTCGCTTCAGTCTCGACTTTGTGTCTGTCAGTCTGTCTGTTCCCATAGAAGGACTTATACAAACCTGGTCGACCTATACGTATATAATTATCAAATTAAAGGTTGGTATGAAGAACTCTTTGTTTTCACACACAATTAGACACTGCCTGTTTTGGCACCCAAAACTAATGAGGTCCCATTATTCAGCGCCCTTCCCCTAACAGCTTTCTAAATATCTTGACAGCACAATCCCTCTAACCACAGCTTTCTTAAACAAAGATCTTGATTTTTTTTTCCTGATGATTTGAGGAATGAAAGATGAATTTATACAAAATGAGCGTTAAATGCTTTGTAAAAATATTCAAATCAAATGGATTGCAGATGGCTGGGGTGATCTTTCTTTTCTTTTTGAGAGCAGGGGTGGGTGTGTCTATTAATTTCTGGAGAAATCTTGAAGAGAAATAATTTCATACTTTGCATTTCACACTTGTAAAAAAAAGTACGACAGAGAATAGAGAAGAGAGAGAAAGAGAGAGTAAAGGAAGAGAGAGAGAAGCAAAGAGAAAAACAGAGAGAAGGAGAGAGAAAAAGGGAGAGAGAAAGTGGGAGAGAGAGAGATAAAGTGGGAGAGAAACGAAAAGATAAAGTGGGGGTGCCCTCTGTCATGTGATGACAAAAAATATTCAATCCTACATTACTGTGTTCGACTCTATGCCATGACTATTTTATTGTAGGTCAGGTCTATTATATTAAATTCTATTTGATTATTCACTTCTACTCTACTCTTGTTCTACATTTTGTACAACTCAATTCTTTGGATCTTGATTTTATAATAAAAGAAGATTCTATTAAATTCTATTCTATTCTACTCAATTCTATTCTATTTTACTGAATTCCATTCTATTTTACTAAATTCCATTCTATTCTATTCTACTTACCACAGGCGAGGAGAAGCCGAGGGCTCCGGCAAACTGTGACTGTTGCAGTAGCAATTAGCAATGGATTCAACATACATAGCTTGAATATATTCTACTCAAATCTATTCTATTCTATAAGTATTCTTTTCTATTCAAAAAGAATTCTATAAGTAACCAATGAAGAGGAAGAAGAACCATCTCCTCAGAGGTTGAAATCACCCTAGGAGATGCTTTATTTGTACCTAATTATTCAAAAATAAAGAAATCTTATTCAAATTCAAATTCAAATTCAATTCTATTCTATTCTTTTCTACTCAATTCTATTCTATTCTATACTACTCAATTCTATTCTATTCTATTCTTTTCTACTCAATTCTATTCTACTCTATTCTATTCTACTCAATTCTACTTACCACAGGTGTAGAGAAGCCGATGGCTCCGGCAAACTGTGACTGTTGCAGTAGCAATGGATTCAACGTACATAGCTTGAATCTATTCTATTCTACTAAATTCCATTCTATTCTATTCTACTTACCACAGGCGAGGAGAAGCCCAGGGCTCCGGCAAACTGTGACTGTTGCAGTAACAATGGATTCAACATGGCTTGAATATTACCAGCGGCTACTTGATGCATGCGACGTAACTGACGTTCACTTTCCGTGTCCGCGAATTTCACTACTAGACTAGATGAGGCGCCCTGGAAACAAAAGGAGTCAGGATTTACTGGACTAAGTTTTGCGTTTTAATTTTGTTAAAACTTAGGTAAGTCAAGTACCTGTTTGGGTAAGTTCAAGTTGTACACCCTGTATGGGTAAAGTGTTCTGTTTTTTACTATGCAAACAACGAAAATCAATGAGGGCTGAAGATAATAAAACTAGAGAGCGAGAAAGAGAGGGAGAGAGAAAGAGAGAGTGTAAGGGGAGAAAAAGCGAGGGAAGGATGGATGGAGAAAGAGGGTGGAGGAAAACGAAACATGGAAGGAGAGAGAGAGGAGAAAAGAAAGAGTGAAAGAAACGGAAGGAGGAATAAGAAGAAGAAGAAGAAGAAGAAGAAGAAGAAGAAGAAGAAGAAGAAGAAGGAAAAACACGTCGAAAATGTGATGTAATGAACTTGGCAATTCCTATACTCCCGTACGTTAACATGTTATTATTACACATATGTTGTATTAACATGTGTTCGTATAAAGGGTGAAAGTTACTGGACTAAGTTTTGTGTTCAGATTTTGTCAATGTTACTGGTCTATATTATTTTGTGTTCAGATTTTGTCCTATGTTACTGGACTAAGTTTTGTGTTCGCGTTTCAACTTGAGTTGCTGGACTAAAGTTTTAGAGAATTTCACAACTAGACTAGATGAGGCGCCCTGGAAACAAAAAAGGAGTTGAGTTACTGGACTAGGTAAGTTTTGTGTTCAAATTTTGTCTAAATTTACTGGACTAAGTTTTGTGTTTAGATTTTGTCAAAGTTACTGGACTAAGTTTTGAGTTCAGATTTTGTCTTAAGTTAATGGACTAAGTTTATTTTTTAAAGTGAATAGATAATTGAATTGAAATATTATTAGGTACATTTATTTTTAAAATTTATATACTTAACAATGAAAAAAAAAGTCCCTAAAAAGAAAGACAGGAAAGAAAAAGCCAGCCTTTCCGAGAACGAACTTTATCCCATCAGGATAAAATCCGCCTGTGGCTTGAATCGAACCCACGGCCTAGCGCTTACAAGGCAGACGCGCTACCAAAAAAGCTAAATAGGCTCGCTGAAATTTTGAGCCAAATCGGACTACTACGCCACTTCCAACTGGACATTAGGCCAGCCATTCACTATCAGGTACACCTGACAGATCTACCTGATACCCTGATAGTGAGTGGCTGGCCTTAGTTTTCTATGTAGACCAAAATAATTCTAATAGTTTGCGATTTATATGTTTGTTGTTGTTGTGTTGTTGTTGGTTGCCCCCCCCCCCCCCCCCCCCCTTTTCGCGCGGGTGTTTTGGGCGCCCCCCGCAAGTGAGTAGGTGGGGAAAATTTGTGAGTTTGTTTTTCTTTGCGAGAAAAACACAGTTCACCCAAAGTTTTCGTCGAAGTTCGCATAATAATACTGCATGGAGAATGTACGGGGTGAACCAGGCGAATGTCCCAAGAACTATAGCTACCGCCCCAGATACTGAGTGGTTCAGAGAACTGGATTTTTCAGTCGGAAAAAAGGCCAATACAGAGCCGGGAAATGCATGTTTGTCTCAAAATTCAGGAAAATGAAGTTAATGTAAACAATGCAGATTTTTGTGCTGATTATTTTTGGCAAATTGAATCAAAATAGGAGAAATAATTCGAGAGAAATGCGCGGTACAAACAGACCAACAAGGAACCAAATTGGAAAGTTTAATGGATTGATGGGTGGGACCACAATCTGAGTAAGTACCTATAGGCACTGTTTCACAGTGAAACTCATTTCATTGAGCAATCTGAACAATCTTGGATCTGATTTTAAATTTTGGATTAAAATTGAGCAAATCAGTAATCAGTGTACCTACCCAAATTAAATTTTACACTCGAATTTATTGTAGGAACCTATTTCAGTTTTAATGTATTAATTTTAAAGTAGGAAATTATTTATTTTTTATTGTTATTATTTTTTTACGAAATTTAAATAGAGTTTGTAGTCCCGGCCATTCGAATGACATGTTCACCGGCCACCCTGTATAAACTATGCTGCTGATACCATTTCTGTGTTTACTCATGTGAATACGTTATACGTTAAATTATACTGTGTAGCACCAGAACTATCTACATCTATCTTTATATTTACAGATAGTACAGGATGTCCCAATGTTCAGGCAAACTTTCAAAATCCATTCATATTTTGTTGGAGATTTCTCTTTGAAAAGAAAATACAAAAAATACCATTTTTGTTGTTGTTGTTGTTGTTGTTTTTTTTTTTTTTTTTTGTAAATTTGATTAAAAAATAATGATATTATGAACAAAAAATGAAGTTTTCTAATTGAAAGAGTTTCTGAGATTCTGTCACCTCTCTTTTGATACACCCTGTATTCATCACCATATCCATTCTTGCATAGGTACACAAACATATTATGGAAGTAACTTATTTTCCTGGAAGTACCTATAGGTAGATAATATATAGAATATAATATATAGATATAACTACATAGGTATAAGTGAAATGCCATCAGTTATACAGTGTCACTGGAAAGGAGGTCCTGCAGGACTCAATTCTATGGAATTGATCAAAGCAGCTTCCTTTTAATAATTATAAACTATATACTATATAATAGGGATAGTAGGAGACTTCGTTTTCTATTATTTTATATCTTTTAGGAAGAGGGGAGGAAGAGGAGAAAGAAGAAAAAGAGGAGGAGGAGGAGGAGGAGGAGGAGGAGAAGAACGTTTCTCGTTTTCTTAATCTTCTTCTTCTTCTTCTTCTTCTTCTTTTCCTTTTGCTCAGTTTTCTCGCAACATTTCTCTCTCCTTGAAGTTTTTTGTGCCCAACTTTGAACTTTTTTTATTGGGGGGGGAGGAGGAGGAGAGAGAGAGAGAGAGAGAGAGAGAGAGAGAAATGTTTTTTTCATAAACAACATCAACATCTCTTTCTCTTGAAAATCAGGAGACGTAGAGAGAGAGAGATACACCCATAATTATTTGCCTGAAATATCCTCCATTTTATGTACATTTCCCTCTCTCTCTCTCTCTCTCTCTCTCTTCAATACATGACAATATGAGTGAGCAGAAAAAAAAAATGTAATTTAGAATTTAAAGCTGAGATGACAAGACAGCAAATTAATTCACCGGGTATGGAGTTTGATATTCATACGCGACTTGAAAAAGTTCATACTGGATAAATATTCACGCAACTTCAAACTTCAGTTTGCGATTTATTTGTTTGTTGTTGTTGGTTGTCCCCCCCCCCCTGGAATTTCGGCGCGGTTGTTTCGCGAACCCTGTACAAATCGGATGTCTTCAATAGGAGAGAGAGGAAAATTTGTGAGTTTGTTTTTCTTTGCGAGAAAAACACAGTTCACCCAAAGTTTTCGTCGAAGTTCGCATAATAATACTGCATGGAGAATGTACGGGGTGAACCAGGCGAATGTCCCAAGAACTATAGCTACCGCCCCAGATACTGAGTGGTTCAGAGAACTGGATTTTTCAGTCGGAAAAAAGGCCAATACAGAGCCGGGAAATGCATGTTTGTCTCAAAATTCAGGAAAATGAAGTTAATGTAAACAATGCAGATTTTTGTGCTGATTATTTTTGGCAAATTGAATCAAAATAGGAGAAATAATTCGAGAGAAATGCGCGGTACAAACAGACCAACAAGGAACCAAATTGGAAAGTTTAATGGATTGATGGGTGGGACCACAATCTGAGTAAGTACCTATAGGCACTGTTTCACAGTGAAACTCATTTCATTGAGCAATCTGAACAATCTTGGATCTGATTTTAAATTTTGGATTAAAATTGAGCAAATCAGTAATCAGTGTACCTACCCAAATTAAATTTTACACTCGAATTTATTGTAGGAACCTATTTCAGTTTTAATGTATTAATTTTAAAGTAGGAAATTATTTATTTTTTATTGTTATTATTTTTTTACGAAATTTAAATAGAGTTTGTAGTCCCGGCCATTCGAATGACATGTTCACCGGCCACCCTGTATAAACTATGCTGCTGATACCATTTCTGTGTTTACTCATGTGAATACGTTATACGTTAAATTATACTGTGTAGCACCAGAACTATCTACATCTATCTTTATATTTACAGATAGTACAGGATGACCCAATGTTCAGGCAAACATTCAAAATCCATTCAAATTTTGTTGGAGATTTCTGTTTGAAAAGAAAATACAAAAAAAAATACTATTTTTTTTTTTTTTTTTTTTTTTTTTTTTAAATTTTTTTAAAAAAAAAAAAAAAAATAATTTTTTAAAA
>NW_007377829.1:0-4293 GCF_000475195.1 Diaphorina citri | reverse complement strand
AAGTAAAGAAAATCTAAAATCGAGGAAGAAGAAGAGGCAGAAGAAGAGAAGGAGAAGAAGAAAAAGTAGAAGAACAAGTGTAGGGGGTAAAGAAAATCTAAAACCAAAGGAAAGGGGAGAGAAATTCACCAAGGGAGGGAATTTTTTTTTCTCCCTCCCCCTTAACCGTAATCTAGTTAAATACTCTATGGAGTGTAAAATTAAATATTTCCCTCCCTTCTCCCCTTTTCCTCCCGCTTATCTTTTCCCTGATCTTCTTTCATATTTTATCATCATCCCCCCTCTCTTATCGAGTTTCTTATCATATTGCAAAATGAGGTCGAGGGAGAGAAGAACGAGGGATGAAGGGAAGGGAAATTATGAGAGGGGAAAGAGGTAGGGGGAAAAATATTGGAATATTTTATACCTAGCTTTTCCCTTGATTGACTCAATCAAACATACTTTTTTTTACTTTCATTTTTTTACCTTAATTTTTACCTTGATTTTTTCCCTCCCTACCTCTGCTTTTAAGGGATTTTTTTACTTTCTTTCTCACTGAGCAATTTTTGTTTTGGTGGCTGCTTTGATTTATTTCTCTAGGTACTTTTTTATATACATATTAGCTATCTGAGCTCTCAAGAACCCTCAGCTTTTTTTCTGACTTTCGGGGTGCTCTCTGTCATGTGATGACAAAAAATATTCAATCCTACATTACTGTGTTCGACTCTATGCCATGACTATTTTATTGTAGGTCTATTATATTAAATTCTATTTGATTATTCACTGCTACTCTACTCTTATTCTACATAATGGCTTACCTTATTTAATAATTGACTAGGGTTCTTTGTGGTCAATTATTATAAAATAAGGTAAGCCATTATCTAATTTTGGTGTCTAATATGAATCTAATTAATAATAATTCTTATTCTACATTTCGTACAACTCAATTCTTTTCAAGATATGTATTCGATTCTACTCAATTCCTTTATATTCTACTCATTCCTCTATGAATTTCCGTTTCTTCCTATCCTCCTTGTTATTTTCTCTCTCTCTTCCTCTCCCTCTCTTCTTCCTCTATCTCTCTCTCTTTCTCTCTCTTTCTCTCTCTCCCTCTCCTCTTTATCTGGCTTCTCTCTCCCCTTTTCCCTCAATCTCTTCTTTCTCTCTCTCTCTCTATCTCTTCTTCTTTTATCCTCCCTTTCTCTTTTTCTCTTTCCTTCTCCTCTCTCTCTCTCTCTCCCCCCCATTTTCCTCCTGAGCGAACGTTAACACTGTCAACAAGTTTCATTATATCTCTCTCTCTCCTTCCTCTCTCTCTCTCTCTCCTTCCCTCAAATTAGGTAGGTACAAAGGTATTCTTTAACCATGATCGAATAAACTACGGGCTAAAAAATTCCCGGAGGGACGGGCCCTGCTTGTTGTTAACTTCTCTCTTTTCCCTTCCCTTCCTGTTCTTTTTTCTCACCTACTTCTTTTATCCTCTCTTTCTCTTTTTTTTCTCTCTCTCTCTCCCCCCCATTTTCCTCCTGAGCGAACGTTAACACTGTCAACAAGTTTCATTATCTCTCTCTCTCTCTCTTCTTCCTCTCTCTTTAACACTGTCAACAAGTTTCATTATATCTCTCTCTCTCCTTCCTCTCTCTCTCTCTCTCCTTCCCTCACTCTCTCCCTCCCTATTAGCCACGTATCTCTCTATCTCTTTCCATCTCAGAGACAATGCTGATGAAAAAGTTTTATGTAAAAACGAAACAAAAAACCGTACATGTCCGAGAGAGAGAGAGAGAGAGAGAGAGAGAGAGAGAGAGAGGGGAGAAAGGGAGAGAGAAAAAGAGAGAGAGAGAGGAGGAAGGGAGAAAAACGAGCTCTATATGAGGGAGATAGATGATCGAGGAAAAATGAAGGGATTAGATGAAAAGAATTTTATTATATAAATAATTAAATAACTGTTGAATCGGGTACTAAATTGGAACTCATTACTTAATAAAATGTGTACCTTGAGAAGAAAAATACAACATTAGGTATTTTTTTATTTTCTCATTTTTTATTATGTATTTATTAAATTTATACAAGTACTCTATTTTTTATTCAATTCTGAAATGTTAGGCACTAAACCAGTGTTAGAAATCGAAGCATTATTTGGTACATATAAAGAAATAAATAATCGGAAATTAAATGATATGAAGAACTCTTTGTTTTCACACACAATTAGACACTGCCTGTTTTGGCACCCGAAACTAATGAGGTCCCATTATTCAGCGCCCTTCCCCTAACAGCTTTCTAAATATCTTGACAGCACAATCCCTCTAACCGCAGCTTTCTTAAACAAAGATCTTGATTTTTTTTTTTCCTGATGATTTGAGGAATGAAAGATGAATTTATACAAAATGAGCGTGAAATGCTTTGTAAAAATATTCAAATAATTTGTAAATGGCAGGGGTGGTCTTACTTTTCTTTTTAAGAGCAGGGGTGGGTGTGTCTATTAATTTCTGGAGAAATCTTGAAGAGAAATAATAAAATTTCATATTTTGCATTTCACACTTGTAAAAAAAAGTACGACAGAGAATAGAGAAGAGAGAGTAAAGGAAGAGAGAGAGAGAGACAAGGAAAGAGAAAAACAGAGAGAAGGAGAGAGAAAAAGGGAGAGAGAAAGTGGGAGAGAGAGAGATAAAGTGGGAGAGAAAGGAAAAGATAAAGTTGGAGAGAGGGTTAAAGTAAATAAAAGTCTACTTCCGAAGTCTGTGAGTAATAAAAATAAATTGTAGATGGGGATTATAGGGTTAATTTATGGGGCAGGTGCTAGGGCCCTATACAAGTAATGCTATTACAGAGATAGATACCTAAATATAGGGTGCACCATAGAATGACGAAAAAAAAAAGAATATAACATAGTCTTGAAGTCATTTCAAGTTTTACGGCCTTGATTTTTCGAGGCGATTTCATTTTTTTTTTATTTTTTATTTTTTTAAATCTTTTTTTTTTTCCTCACGAGGCTGAGTGCACCCCAAAAATATCCACCAACCCGGAATGTAGGTTCCCAGAAAGGTAAGTGCCTAGTCCATTGAGATTCTATTGAAATCCTTCCAATTTTTATGAATGGACACCCAAAAATTTAAACTCTGTTTTACTCCAAACTGAGTCAACTTTCCTTCCAATCCTTCCAATTTTTATGAATGGACACCCAAAAATTTAAACTCTGTTTTACTCCAAACTGAGTCAACTTTACCTAAGTCTACTATATACTTAGGTAAGTCAAGTACCTGTTTGAGTAAGTTCAAGTTGTACACCCTGTATGGGTAAAGTGTTCTGTTTTTTACTATGCAAACAACAAAAATCAATGAGGGCTGAAGATAATAAAAGTAGAGAGCGAGAGAGAGAGGGAGAGAGAAAGAGAGAGTGAAAGCGAGAGAGAGAGAGAGAGAGAGAGAGAGAGAGCGAGAGAGAGAGAGAGAAAGAAAGAGAGAGTATAAGGGGAGAAAAAGCGAGGGAAGGATGGATGGAGAAAGAGGGTGGAGGAAAGAGAAACATGGAAGGAGAGAGAGAGAGGAGAAAAGAAAGAGTGAGAGAAACTGAAGGAGGAATAAGAAGGAGAAGAAGAAAAAGAGGATGAAGAAGAAGTAGAAGAAGAAGAAGAAGAAGAAGAAGAAGAAGAAGAAGAAGAAGAAGAAGAAGAAGAAGTAGAAGTAGAAAACACGTCGAAAATGTGATGTAATGAACTTGGCAATTCCTATACTCCCGTACGTTAACATGTTATTATTAATCCTGAAAATGCCAAATTGAAAATGCCTAACTCGCCGAAAAATTTAAATATTGACTAAATCGGCAGTCATTCATTCAGAAAAATATATATAAGATTAATTTTGAAAACAGACCATGTACCAACCAAGTGGTTTGGGAAGGTAGAGCGTCTGTTTTGTAAGCGCCAGGTCGCGGGCTCAATTCCCGTCCGGGGCGGATTTTATGCTGGACGAATATTCTCGGAACGGCTGGCTTTCTCCTATCCTGTCTTCCTTCTCTCTTCGCTTTCGGGACGATAAGACCTTAGCAGTTAGAGTACCCTCTATAAATCCTCTTCAAAATGAACGTACCTACCAAAAATACTGTACAAATGTGCATACTATAGGTAAATCAGGCTAATACCTACTTGAGTTCGGTATAGACATGCTAATGGACATGCTACGGGTACTTACGGGCATAGTCTGACTGCCATGCAGTGAAGAAATAGCAGCCTGAGCCTCGCAATGTGAACTGAATTTGACAAATGCACAGCCTGAAAATAGAATAGAATAGATTAGAATAGAACGGATAATGTTCGTT
>NW_007377828.1:206353-213311 GCF_000475195.1 Diaphorina citri | reverse complement strand
ATAAAAAAAAAAAACATTATTGACCTGTCTAATTGGTCCATAAAACGTCTGATCATAAACTTTGGACACTTTTTTTTTAAATTTTTTGAAACATTCTAATAGATAACGAGTATTTATTTTTTTTTTTTTTTAATAATTTTACGGAGAGTCTCTCCATTTTTATAATTCGAAAATGATAAAAGGTATTAATTATGATAGAAAAATGATAAAAAGTATTACATATTACAATCAAAAAGTAAAAAGAAAAAAAAAAATGCAAAGAATAATTGGGTTTAGCTATCTACTATAATCTTATTCAATGAGATCATTGAATGCGTTCAAGATATATTTATTGGTTATCATCATATCATCTTTTTCTTCCCCTCCTATAATCCTACTTCTTTTTAGCCCGTCCTTCCTTTATTATTACGATAGTAATAAAAAAGGTATAGTGGGCGGGCTATAGTATTCGCTTCGATGTCTGTCTGTCCCCATAGAAGGACTTATCCAAACCTGGTCGACCTACATATCAAATCAAAGGTCTTTTTACCAGGAACACGAAAATGGTGGTGCAAATTTTGCCCAGAAAACCATAAAGCCGAAAAACCAAAAAAACTGGTTTTTTAGGGATTTTTTTCACATTTTCTCACACAAATGAGCTCTGATCTCGAAATTTGTCGCGACGACCTATGTATAAACCCAAAGCGAGAAAGTTTTAGATAACACTTCAGTCGATCATTTAAGACCGGTTTTAGCATCACCTATGTATGTTAGGCTATGCCGAGCAAGGTCAAAAAGTGGATGGGTGACTTCAACACTATATTGGTAGTTATTAGGAAACAATAAAAGGAATAAAGGGAGAACGGGCTCTAGTCTTGATTTTAAATCATTATATGAAAGTAAAATCAAATCAAGAATAATAATAAACTGAATATTAAACAATTAGGTAAGTACATAGGTACTGATTTTAACCACGATCGAATAAACTACAGGCTAAAAAATTCCCGGATGGACGGGCCCATCTTGTCCCTTTTTTAGTCCGTCCTTCCTTTATTATTACAATAGTAATAAAAAGGTATAAGGGACGGACTATTGTATTCGCTTCGGTGTCTGTCACTCGCTCGCTCGGTCGGTCGGTCGGTCGGTCGGTCTGTCTGTCTGTCCCCATAGAAGGACTTATCCAAACCTGGTCGACCTGTATATCAAATTAAAGGTCTTTTTACCAGGAACACGAATATGGTGGTGCAAATTTTGTCCAGAAAACCATAAAGCCAAGAAACCAAAAAAACTGGTTTTTGGGGGATTTTATTCACATTTTCTCTCACAAATGAGCTCTGATCTCGAAATTTGTCGCGACGACCTTATGAACTCAAAGCGAGAAAGTTTTAGATAACACTTCAGTCGTTATTTTAAGACCGGTTTTAGCGTCACCTATGTTAAGCTACGCCGAGCAAGGCCAATAAATGGATGGGTGACTTGTACACTATATTGGGAATAAAGGGAGAACGGGCTCTAGTCTTGATTTTAAATCATTACATGAAAGTAAAATTAAAAAATCAAATCAAGAATAATAATAATAAGCTGAATATTAAACAAATTAGGTAGGTACATAGGTATTCTTTAACCACGATCGAATAAACTACGGGCTAAAAAATTCCCGGAGGGACGGGCCCAGCTTGTTATTCCTATTTTTCTCTTCTTATTCTTCTTTTAGCTTTTCGTCTTCTTCATATTTTTCTTTTTTTTTCCTCTTCTTTCTTCTACTCCTCTTTCTTATTCTGAAGTTAATGAAGTTACTTATTTTTGCATTTTACCTAACCCTACAGTCACACTATTTCTTCTTTTATACTTCCTCCACCTCCTCCTTCTCCTTCTTCTCCTTCTTCTCCTCCTCCTTCTTTCTCTCCCTCTCACTCACTCTGCATAATTAATGGATCATGTTGTACAGAAAAAGTACCATCATTTTCTTTGTCTTTTTAATTTATTTCCCTCTCTCTCTCTCTCCCACTCCCACTCCCACTCTCTCTCTCTCCCTCTCTCTCTCTCTCTCTCTCTTGAAGCAATAAAAAGTGACAGCTGTGGCAACTGTAATTAAAACTAAAATAAAAACAAATGAGAGAGAGAGAGAGAGGAGAAAGTGAGAGAGAGAAAGAGAGAGAGAGAGGAGAAAGAGAGTCAGAGAGAGAGTGAGAAAGAGAGAGAGAAGGAGAGAGTGTCTGAAAATTATGAGTGAGATTAAAACAAGGAGAAAATTTTTAGTTTTAAGGGCCGATGATCCTTTTTAGTCCGTCCTTCCTTTATTATTACAATAGTAATAAATAGGTATAGGGACGGGCTATTGTATTCGTTTCGGTGTCTGTCTGTCAGTCTGTCAGACCCCATAGAAGGTTTTTTTTCCTATTCATTCTTCCAATCTTCCTCCTCCACTTTCCCATTCCTTCTCCCTCTTTCTTCTCCTTTTCCTCTGCCCACTTCTCCTCCTTCTCCTCTCCTCCTCCTCCTCCTTCTCTTCCACTTCTATTCTATTTGTTCTGTCCACACATGTTAGAGAGCCGTTTGTTGATTTTACATTTGAATGTGGTTATGCCACTTGAGTGGGAATGGTAAAATATTGTAAACTTGAGTGGATTTCGTACATTTAAGTGGAGCTGGTACACGTGTAGGCTTGAGTGGAATTCGTAGTGGATTTGGAACCTTTTGTTAGTTGATATGGAGGGCGTAGGGGAGAGAGAGTAAGAGAGAAAAAAGAGAGAGAGATTGATTGATTAAATGATTTATTTATTTATTTATTTATTTATTTATTTATACAATAAACGGGATTTACCCTGTACTAACTATTACAATGTTATATTCCTAGCTATAACCTATATAAATACCTGATACTTTATTTTACATTTTTTAAATAGACAAATGAAAACGTCCCTAAGCTAAGTCTAACTTGTAAAGGGTAAAAAGGGTAAAAGAGATAGAGAGAGAGAGAGAGAGAGACAGACAGAGAACACGTAAATTTCTTTTAAACAATTATCTCTCTCTCTCTTCTCCTTTTTTTATCCCTCCTTTGAAATCTTCTTTCTCCTCTTTTTCCTCTTCCTTGTCTTTTCATTTTTCCTTTTTTAATATCTCTCGTATTTCTCTTTTTCTCTTTATCCTGCTCCTTCCCCTCCGTCTTTTCTCCATCCTTCTTCTCCTCTTTTTATCCCTTTTTCTCCTCCTCCTTTTCCTTCTCCTCCTCCTTCTCCTCCTATTCCTCCTCCTTCTCTTCCTTCTCCTCCTCCTCCTATTCCTCCTCCTCCTTCTCCTCCTCCTCCTCCTTCTCCTTCTATTCCTTCTCCTCCTCCTCCTCCTCTTCCTCCACCTCCTCGTTTTTCAGATTCGTTATCTTCCCTCTTCTTTGTCTCTTTAGTTTTCCTTTTAAGTTCTCCCTCTTATTTTATTCCTCCTTCTCTCTTTATTTTGGTGACACACGGACCAATGGCTGAAACTTTGGATTTAGGCTCTAGGGACCTCAAAATGTGTTTTGACACTAAAAACTGACCATCGAAAATTTACCCGATTACATTACTTTCCTATAGGATAAGGGAAGTAAAAATGGGAAAGTAAGCACTAGGCCGCGGGTTCGATTCCCGCCCGGGGCGGATTTTATCCTGATGGGATAATGTTCGTTCTCGGAACGGCTGCCTTTCTCCAATCCTGTCTTTCTTCTCTCTTCGATTTCGGGGCGATAAGACCATAGCAGTTACAGTTCCCTCTGTCAAACCTCTTGAAAAAAAAAAAAAATCTCTTTACCCTTCAACTTTCCTAATTCTTCTTTACTTTCCCCTCCGCATTTCCAAGTCCATCTTTTCCTCTCCCTCCTCCACGTTTTTCCTCCTCTTATTTCTCCTTCTTCTTCTCCTCCTCCTTCTCCTCCTCCTCCTCTTCCTTCTCCTCCTCTTCCTCTTCCTTCTCCTCCTCCTTCTCCTCCTCCTTCTCCTCCTCCTCCTCCATCGCTATTGAACATAAACTCTCCAATTACACAACTTTTCATCATCTCGAAAGTTTTACTACAAACCTCAGGAAACTAAAAGTACCAAACTACCCTCCGGCTAAAAATACTTACCTACCTTTTACCAGAGAAAATACCTAAATACTCATTACCAGAGAAGTTCAAATGCCATATTGCCATGGCGCCATACTGTTTTGCCATATTTTAGAAAAATTTGGATAAATGCCATAAAACGCCTTTTCCATTACTTTGAAATTTTGGAGCATTTGTAGGGAAAAAAAAAATAAAAACTTTAAAAAAAAAAAAAAAAAAAAAAAAAAAAAAAAAAAAAAAAAACAATCAATTTTTATTTGACGTTCCAAGGAAAAAGAATTTCTTTAAGAAATTGCTTATTTTGCTATGTTTTGAAAAAACAAATGCCATATTTTCCCAAATTAAATGTCATATTGCCATGTTTTTTAGTGCCATATTTTGGGAAAAATAAGTGCCATTTTCTGAACTTCTCTGCTCGTTACAGAAGTACCTACCTACCTTTTGCCCTAACACGAAAACCGACTGTTTTACGGCCTGTAAATATCAAAGTTATTTTCGTTTAAAAGTACTTTTCTGTCAAAGGTACCCACCTACCTTTTGCCCCCAAGACGAAAACCACCCGTGTTTTTAAGTAAATACGAAAGTACTTTTGCTTTAAAGTACTTTTCTGTTAAAGGTAGAAACCTACTTCTGTACTTTTCCAGTACATCTGTTTGAACAGGGGTCTGAAATGTTATTAACCCATGAGAGCCAAGGCATACATTAAAATCACACCAAACTACCAAACCCTTCTCTCTTTTTCGCTAATATCTCAGTCGCTCCACGTCAGAGTGCATCGGGGATTTGTCTATTAGGTAGAAAACAAGATTTTCTACTATTTTCAATATTATTTAACATATCTACTCAGTACCGGTCCGGAGGTAGAAGCGGTTAAAATTCAGCAAGATCCCACGAAAAAAAAATGAAATGTTGGACTCTTAAGGGTTATCTTAGTTACCAGGTAAAATGCTAACCACAGTACACCACTGTTAGGGAGTGAGAGAGAGGGACAGAGAGAGAGAGAGTGGAATAGGAGAGAGAGAGAGAGAGAGTGAGATAGGGGAAAAAGGAGTGAGGGAGAGAGAGAAAGTGAAATAAGAGAGAGAGAGGAAATGGAAGAGTGAGAGAGAGTTTAAAACATTTTATTTCATCATCATGCCTGTAAATGGCAATTTTATATCTGTTTTATACTCGTAATATTCTGTATAAAATAAAATCTACCTGATGATTATAATTCCGGAATCCATAAATCCAGGCGAATGAAATTTGTCTGGGACGGAGGAGAGAGAGAGAAATAAGAGAGGACGGAGGAGTGGAGGGGACGGAGGAGAGAAAGATAAGGGAAAAAAGGGAGAGAGGGAGAGAGGGATTGAGGAAAAGGGAGGCGGAGAGAGAAGGAAGAAAGGGAAGAGTAAAAAGGAGAGAGTGGAGAGGGAGAAGGAGGAGGAAAAAATAAAAGAACCAGTGAATGTAAATTTTTCGTGACATGAGGAGAGTGGAGGAGAGAAAATGGAAGAGAAAGGGAAGAGATGGAAATTAATAGAAAGAAGAGGATAAAAGGAGAGAGAGAAAAGAAGAGATGGAGAAGGAAGAGAAAGAAAATGAAAGTGAAAGAAGAAAAATAGGAGATGAAGAAAAGAAAAAATAGGGGAGGAAAAATAAAGAGAAAGGAAAAGGTGTAAGAGGAGAGCTGGAGAGAGAGAAAGAGAGACAGAGAGAGAGAGAAAGAGAGACAGAGAGAGAAAGAGAGAGAGAGAGAGAAAGAGAGAGAGAGAGAGAGAGAGAGAGAGAGAGAGAGAGAGAGAGAGAGAGAGGAATCTCAAAATGTTGACGTCACACCGACCGTTATAAAAACTTTAAAATGTTTTTCTGCTATAATTTTAATATTTTCGTCATATTTAAAGCCCTTTCGAATTCCGAAAAACAAAATGCCAATTTTGTGGTTGTTATTATTTTTGTTACCGGTACCTATTGTATGTAGGAGAGAGTTTAAAACATTTTATTTCATCATCATGCCTGTAAATGGCAATTTTATATCTGTTTTATACTCGTAATATTCTGTATAAAATCTACCTGATGATTATAATTCCGGAATCCATAAATCCAGGCGAATGAAATTTGTCTGGGACGGAGGAGAGAGAGAGAGAGAGAAATAAGAGGGGGCGGAGGAGAGAAAGATAAGGGAAAAAAGGGAGAGGAGGAGATAGGGATTGAGGAAAAGGGAGGCGGAGAGAGAAGGAAGAAAGGAAAGAGTAAAAAGGAGAGAGTGGAGAGGGAGAAGGAGGAGGAAAAAATAAAAGAACCGGTGAATGTAATTTTTTCCTGACAGGAGGAGAGTAAATGGAAGAGAAAAGGGAAGAGATGGAAATTAATATAAAGAAAGAAGAGGATAAAAGGAGAGAAAAGAAGAGATGGAGAAGGAAGAGAAAGAAAATGAAAGTTAGAGAAGGAAAATAGGAGCTGGAGAAAAAAGAGAGAGAAAGAGAGAGAGAGGAAGAGAAAGGGGCAGAGAGAGAAAGAGAGCGAGAGAGAGAGAGAGGTATCTCAAAATTTTGACGTCACACCGACCGTTATAAAAACTTTAAAATGTTTTTCTGTAGAAAGAGGAGGAGGAGAAAGAGTAGGAGGAGGAGGAGGAGAAAGAGTAGGAAGAGTAGGAGGAGGAGGAGGAGGAGAAAGAGTAGGAGAAGGAGGAGAAAGAGTAGGAGGAGGAGAAGGCCGGGAATGAACCTAGTTTTATCAATATAAAAAAGGATGAAGGGCGGGAACTCTACCTTTAATAAAAAAAAGGGGGCAATATTTAATCCACTTTATCATTATTTAAATTTTATATTTTCAGATTAAAATCTGCTCAAAATTCCCACGATACCTGCCTAATCTGACAGGCATCAGGTCGCGTTTTTTTTTTTTTTTTTTTTTTTT
>NW_007377828.1:204470-206256 GCF_000475195.1 Diaphorina citri | reverse complement strand
GAGGAGGAGGAGAAAGAGTAGGAGGAGGAGGAGGAGAAAGAGTAGGAAGAGTAGGAGGAGGAGGAGGAGGAGAAAGAGTAGGAAGAGTAGGAGAAGGAGGAGAAAGAGTAGGAGGAGAAGGAGGAGGAAGAGTAGGAGGAGGAGGAGAAAGAGTAGGAGGAGAAGGAGGAGAAGGAGGAGGAAGAGTAGGAGAAGGAGGAGAAAGAGTAGGAAGAGTAGGAGGAGGAGGAGAAAGAGTAGGAGGAGGAGAAGGAGGAGGAGAAAGAGTAGGAGGAGGAGAAGGAGGAGAAAGAGTAGGAGGAGAAGGAGGAAGAGTAGGAGGAGGAGAAGGAGGAGGAAGAGTAGGAGGAGGAGGAAGAGTAGGAGGAGGAGGAGAAAGAGTAGGAGAAGGAGGAGGAGAAAGAGTAGGAGGAGAAGGAGGAAGAGTAGGAGGAGGAGGAGAAAGAGTAGGAGAAGGAGGAGAAAGATTAGGAGGAGGAGGAGAAAGAGTAGGAGGAGAAGGAGGAGGAAGAGTAGGAGGAGGAGGAGAAAGAGTAGGAGAAGGAGGAGAAAGAGTAGGAGGAGGACTTTAAAATGTTTTTCAACTATAATTTTAATATTTTCGTCATATTTAAAGCCCTTTCGAATTCCGAAAAACAAAATGCCAATTTTGTGGTTGCTATTATTTTTGTAACCGGCACCTATTGTATGTACGTCATAACTTTTTGTCGAAATGTCCGAAATGCAAAGTTTTCCATAAAACACAGGCCGCATATTTCCATGCACTCCATATAGCCACCTGTGTACGTCATAACTTTTTGTCGAAATGTCCGAAATGCAAAGTTTTCCATAAAATACAGGCCGCAAATTTCCATGCACTCCATATAGCCACCTGTCCCCCTGCTCCCCTGGGGTCCCGATATTTATTTGCACCCCATATTGCACCTGCTCCCCCAAACCAATGAACAGTAAATCTGGATTTTGCACCCTCAAACAATAAATGAATGAATGAATGAATGAATGGGGGTTTGAGGGAAACGAATAGATTTTTTATTATGTGTTATTATTTTATTATTATTTATTTTCTTTTTTTATGCACCATACAGTTCCAAGACAAATGGGCGATATACAGTCCGCACTGACGTAACTAGGGCACATTCCCCTAACCTAGATACATACATAATTATGTATGAGAAAATATATAATTAAAAAGAGGGAGGAGAAGGAGAAGAGGGGGAGAAGGAGGAGATAGAAGAAGGAGAAAATTATGAGACATATGACTGTATGTAGGTAGGTACTTTTCCCTGGGGGTCTGATATTTTTATGCACCTCGTATTGCACCGTTTCTCCAACTATGTCTATTAACGAATTGTAAAGTATAAAACTTACCAGAAATTATTCTGTCCCTCAGAACAGGTTCTAAAACAGAAGAAACAAAACATGTCCATGACATCGAACCCACGCCCTCCTGTTTACCAGGCGAGCGTCTTGACCACTACGCTACCGAGGCAGGTAGCGTAGTGGTCAAGAATACCCGACTGTCGACGAAAACAGTCGATGGTTTACGAAAACAAATATTTACAAAAAACGGTTGATTGTCTACGAAAATATTCGACTGTATATGAAAACGGCCGATTTTCTACGAAAACGGTCGATGGTTTACGAAAACAGTCGAGTCCCTTCGGAAATCTAGAGCCCGATTTCAACTTTAGACTTTAATTTCCACTATCCGTTCAGTTCACGCTCCAGTCACAGCGTGTTCAACGAACGATCAAATATTTTTACACGTGATTAAATGGGAGTGAGC